>NC_048575.1:64926372-65136372 GCF_013265735.2 Oncorhynchus mykiss | reverse complement strand
CTGAGAGCATTCCAGCAGTGGGGGCCGAGGGGCTGGTCAGTGGGGGGGGTGGTGGGAGAGCAGTGGGGGACTGGTGGGGGGCAGTGGGAGAGTGATGGGGGAGAGGTGGGGGAGCAGAGACCACCACCCACCATGCATTCCATACTTGTTGATCCTCTGGAAGGCTCGCTACTGGATAATTTGCATCAGTAAACAGGCGAGTGGCTTCCTCAAAGGCCAATGGGCAATAGTGCATGATGCAGGAATACCTCTTAAGGTGTGCGTGTGTGGGGGGGTGAGGTGTGTGTGTGTGTGTGTGTGTGTGTGTGTGTGTGTGTGTGTGTGTGTGTGTGTGTGTGTGTGTGTGTGTGTGTGTGTGTGTGTGTGTGTGTGTGTGTGTGTGTGTACAGATAGCCTGCCACCCAGGGAGACATGTCAGGTAAATATTTTGAGGCGAGCTGAAGTGGACTGATGCCCAGATAGGTGACCATCTATCTCAAGCTTGCACTCAGACAGCCAGGCCTGCTAGTGATCTGGTAGATGAAGACACCTGATACAGCATTAGGAACACTACTCCTCTTTGATGCTGAGGGCACCACAGCACACCATAAACACCAACTTGAACCAAAGAACCCCAAGCAAACATCTGTGTGTCTGTGTGTGTGTCTGTGTGTGTGTCTGTGTGTGTGTGTGTGTGTGTGTGTGTGTGTGTGTGTGTGTGTGTGTGTGTGTGTGTGTGTGTGTGTGTGTGTGTGTGTGTGTGTGTGTGTGTGTGTGTGTGTGTGTGTGTGTGTGTGTGTGTGTGTGCGCGCGAAAGATCTACCTCAAGGTGAGTAGTTGTGTATCTGGGGGCAACTTGAGCAACACAGACGTATGTGCATTCCAAATGGCATCCTATTCCCTACATAGTGTACAACTTTTGACCAAAAGCTGTACTATGTAGGGAATGGGGTGCCATTTGGGGTGAAGCATTACTCATCGCTCCTGAGAGGAGCTCCCCCTCAGAGTTTCCCTCTATGCTCATGCAGTTTGGTTTGGTTCTGATGTAACTCAGTACAGATACAGGCTTTGGACCCTGAAGGCCAAACACTGACTGTGTGAATGACAGGAATAAGGGAATCCGCAAGGATTTTCTCCTACAAATATCTCCCCTCTTCTCCCTCTCTCCCCCCTTTCTCCCCTTTCTCTACCCATCATGAGGTGTCAGGTGCTCTTACACTCCCGTGCCACATAGGGGAGCTACAGCTTTTTACAAATCCTCCTGCAGACAGACAGACATACATACATACATACATACAGACAGACAGACAGACAGACAGACAGACAGAATCCAATCTGTCCAGTACTCCCCTGCTATCCAATGAACACGAGTTTGGAAATTGCATTGAAAGTAAAAACTAAAATGCAAGTCACTCGCCCGAAAATGTGATATTGGAGGGATCAAAAACATGAAGATGGGTGAAATCATGTTATCAAATCACAAATAATATGCACATCATGCATGAGAGGAGGACCCTAAATAGATTCTGGAAACTGCACCACCACTGCATGTAAAAAAAATCATACTACCGGGAGAATAGTCTTAATACTATCAAGAGACCAATTTCAAGGAAACAAAACTCTTCCAATCTTGGTCTAAACAGAGGATGGTGGGGACGTTTTCATTGGATGTTCCAAAAAGTTTAATATAAACTGGGTGGCTCGAGCCCTGAATGCTGATTGGTTGAAATCCGTTGTATATCAGACCGTATACCACAGGTATGACAAAACATTTATTTTTACTGCTCTAATTACTTTGGTAACCAGTTTATAATAGCAATAAGGCACCTTGGGGGTTTGTGATATATGGCCAATTGACACCATGGCTAAGGGCTGTGTCCTAGCTCTCCTCGTTGTGTCGTGCATAAGAACAGCCCTTAGCCGTGCTATCTTGTCCATATACCACACCCCTCGGGCCTTATTGCATAAATATACCAAAATATACAACTTTAACATTTGCAGATATAAACTGCTTACAACTAAATGAGAGATCCAAAGTGGATTGACTACAGTGCTAATAACAGTGGGTGTTTACTCATACAGGGAACTCCATATCAGTTGCTTCCTTTCATATAACAAATATAAATGTTTTTAAAACCTGTCACTGTTAGTTCTATCATATGTAATCACGTCTCTGTAGCTATGAGAGTGCTATAAGAGAAAGACTACGTGCTACGACATAAATATCATTACATTCAATCTGGGCCAACCTGGGCAACCTCTCAAAACTCACTGTACGAATGAAGACTAATGACCTGAGAAATCAGACCCAAACATAGACCCCCCCGACCCCAATTTTCATTAAAGTGTTTAGCCTTTTCTACTGTAACCAAAATGGGAGTTTGCTAGAAATGTGTGATCGAGAAGGGTGTTTTGTTGTCTGTATCTCAGCTCATTAGTCACAGATTTCACATTTATTTTCCACAGTGTGAGTGATAATGAACAAAATGATGTGGGCTCCTGAAATGTAGGTGAAGGAAGTAACATTATTAAAAAACACAATGCTTTCTAAGAGTAGAGCACTAATGTCCCATCTCAAAGGAGAAACCTCCTGTATAGGATAATGCTAAGGTGGCTGTACAAAAATGTGACTAAAGGCTCTGAGCAAAGAGGAGGAGGGCAGACCACTGCAATGTTCACTGCAAGGTAAACACACTGTAGACAGTAACACAGTGTACCTGTAGAAAGTAGACAGAAACATACTGTATGAAGGTCTGTAGACAGTAACACATTGTACCTGTAGAAAGTAGACAGAAACATACTGTATTAAGGTCTGTAGACAGTAACACAGTGTACCTGTAGAAAGTAGACAGTAACATACTGTATGAAGGCCTGTAGACAGTAACACATTGTACCTGTAGAAAGTAGACAGTAACATACTGTATTAAGGTCTGTAGATAGTAACATACTGTATGAAGGCCTGTAGACAGTAACATACTGTATGAAGGCCTGTAGACAGTAACATACTGTATGAAGGCCTGTAGACAGTAACATACTGTATGAAGGCCTGTAGACAGTAACATACTGTATGAAGGCCTGTAGACAGAAACATACTGTATGAAGGCCTGTAGACAGTAACATACTGTATGAAGGCCTGTAGACAGTAGCATACTGTATGAAGGTCTGTAGACAGAAACATACTGTATGAAGGCCTGTAGACAGTAACATACTGTATGAAGGCCTGTAGACAGTAACATACTGTATGAAGGCCTGTAGACAGTAACACATTGTACCTGTAGAAAGTAGACAGAAACATACTGTATTAAGGTCTGTAGACAGTAACATACTGTATGAAGGCCTGTAGACAGTAACATACTGTATGAAGGCCTGTAGACAGTAACATACTGTATGAAGGCCTGTAGATAGTAACATACTGTATGAAGGCCTGTAGACACTAACCTACTGTATGAAGGCCTGTAGACAGAAACATACTGTATGAAGGCCTGTAGACAGTAACATACTGTATGAAGGCCTGTAGACACTAACATACTGTATGAAGGCCTGTAGACAGTAACATACTGTATGAAGGTCTGTAGACACTAACATACTGTATGAAGGCCTGTAGACAGTAACATACTGTATGAAGGTCTGTAGACACTAACATACTGTATGAAGGCCTGTAGACAGTAACATACTGTATGAAGGCCTGTAGACACTAACATACTGTATGAAGGCCTGTAGACAGTAACATACTGTATGAAGGTCTGTAGACAGTAACATACTGTATGAAGGCCTGTAGACAGTAACATACTGTATGAAGGCCTGTAGACAGTAACATACTGTATGAAGGCCTGTAGACAGTAACATACTGTATGAAGGCCTGTAGACAGTAATATACTGTATGAAGGCCTGTAGACAGTAGCATACTGTATGAAGGCCTGTAGACACTAACATACTGTATGAAGGCCTGTAGATAGTAACATACTGTATGAAGGCCTGTAGACACTAACATACTGTATGAAGGCCTGTAGACAGTAACATACTGTATGAAGGCCTGTAGACAGTAACATACTGCATGAAGGCCTGTAGACAGTAACATACTGTATGAAGGCCTGTAGACAGTAACATACTGTATGAAGGCCTGTAGACACTAACCTACTGTATGAAGGCCTGTAGACACTAACATACTGTATGAAGGCCTGTAGACAGTAACATACTGTATGAAGACCTGTAGACACTAACCTACTGTATGAAGGCCTGTAGACAGTAACATACTGTATGAAGGCCTATAGACACTAACCTACTGTATGAAGGCCTGTAGACACTAACATACTGTATGAAGGCCTGTAGACAGTAACATACTGTATGAAGACCTGTAGACAGTAACATACTGTATGAAGGCCTGTAGACAGTAACATACTGTATGAAGGCCTGTAGACAGAAACATACTGTATGAAAGCCTGTAGATAGTAACATACTGTATGAAGGCCTGTAGACAGTAACATACTGTATGAAGGCCTGTAGACAGAAACATACTGTATGAAAGCCTGTAGACTGTAGACAATAATATACTGTATGAAGCCTGTAGACAGTAGACAGTAACATACTGTATGAAGCCTGTAGACTGTAACATACTGTATGAAGGCCTGTAGACAGTAACATACTGTATGAAGGCCTGTAGACAGTAGACATAAACATACTGTATGAAGGTCTGTAGACAGTAATACAGTGTACCTGTAGAAAGTAGACAGTAACATACTGTATGAAGGCCTGTAGACAGTAACATACTGTATGAAGGCCTGTAGACAGTAACATACTGTATGAAGGCCTGTAGACAGTAATATACTGTATGAAGGCCTGTAGACAGTAGCATACTGTATGAAGGCCTGTAGACAGTAACATACTGTATGAAGACTGTAGACAGTAGACAGTAACATTCTGTATGAAGTCTGTAGACAGTAGACAGTAACATTCTGTATGAAAACTGTAGACAGTAGACAGTAACATACTGTATGAAGCCTGTAGACAGTAGACAGTAACATACTGTATGAAGGCCTGTAGACAGTAACATACTGTGTGAAGACCATAGACAGTAGACAGTAACATACTGTATGAAGACTGTAGACAGTAGACAGTAACATACTGTGTGAAGACCATAGACAGTAGACAGTAACATACTGTATGAAGACTGTAGACAGTAGACAGTAACATACTGTGTGAAGACCATAGACAGTAGACAGTAACATACTGTATGAAGACCATAGACAGTAGACAGTAACATACTGTATGAAGACCATAGACAGTAGACAGTAACATACTGTATGAAGACCATAGACATTAGACAGTAACATACTGTGTGAAGACCATAGACAGTAGACAGTAACATACTGTATGAAGACCATAGACAGTAGACAGTAACATACTGTATGAAGACCATAGACAGTAGACAGTAACATACTGTGTGAAGACCATAGACAGTAGACAGTAACATACTGTATGAAGACTGTAGACAGTAAACAGTAACATACTGTGTGAAGACCATAGACAGTAGACAGTAAGATACTGTATGAAGACCATAGACAGTAGACAGTAACATACTGTGTGAAGACCATAGACAGTAGACAGTAACATACTGTATGAAGACCATAGACAGTAAACAGTAACATACTGTATGAAGACCATAGACAGTAGACAGTAACATACTGTGTGAAGACCATAGACAGTAGACAGTAACATACTGTATGAAGACCTACAAAGAGCAGACAGAGTAACGATATTAATTCTCATCATACACTGTATGCAGTAGGTTACTTATACAGTATCTGAAAGTATATTTTGATCAATTTAAATGGGTTCTAAATTACTTTCAAACATACAAACACACATGTCGTAAGAGCAGAGCTTTAATAATCATCTCCATTCATTTTGGGACAGGTCAAAAATAATTATATTTGTCATCCAGTTTTAACCAACATTTCAAATACAGTGCCTTTGCGAAAGTATTCGGCCCCCTTGAACTTTGCGACCTTTTGCCACATTTCAGGCTTCAAACATAAAGATATAAAACTGATTTTTTTTGTGAAGAATCAACTACAAGTGGGACACAATCATAAAGTGGAACGACATTTATTGGATATTTCAAACTTTTTTAACAAATCAAAAACTGAAAAATGGGGCGTGCAAAATTATTCAGCCCCTTTACTTTCTGTGCAGCAAACTCTCTCCAGAAGTTCAGTGAGGATCTCTGAATGATCCAATGTTGACCTAAATGACTAATGATGATAAATACAATCCACCTGTGTGTAATCAAGTCTCCGTATATATATGCACATATAAATGCACCTGCACTGTGATAGTCTCAGAGGTCCGTTAAAAGCGCAGAGAGCATCATGAAGAACAAGGAACACACCAGGCAGGTCCGAGATACTGTTGTGAAGAAGTTTAAAGCCGGATTTGGATACAAAAAGATTTCCCAAGCTTTAAACATCCCAAGGAGCACTGTGCAAGCGATAATATTGAAATGGAAGGAGTATCAGACCACTGCAAATCTACCAAGACCTGGCCGTCCCTCTAAGCTTTCAGCTCATACAAGGAGAAGACTGATCAGAGATGCAACCAAGAGGCCCATGATCACTCTGGATGAACTGCAGAGATCTACAGCTGAGGTGGGAGACTCTGTTCCTAGGACAACAATCAGTTGTATATTGCACAAATCTGGCCTTTAGGGAAGAGTGGCAAGAAGAAAGCCATTTTTTAAAGATATCCATAAAAAGTGTAGTTTAAAGTTTGCCACAAGCCACCTGGGAGACACACCAAACATGTGGAAGAAGGTGCTCTGTTCAGATGAAACCAAAATTGAACTTTTTGGCAACAATGCAAAACGTTATGTTTGGCGTAAAAGCAACACAGCTGAACACACCATCCCCACTGTCAAACATGGTGGTGGCAGCATCATGGTTTGGGCCTGCTTTTCTTCAGCAGGGACAGGGAAGATGGTTAAAATTGATAGGAAGTTGGATGGAGCCAAATACAGGACCATTCTGGAAGAAAACCTGATGGAGTCTGCAAAAGACCTGAGACTGGGACGGAGATTTGTCTTCCAACAAGACAATGATCCAAAACATAAAGCAAAATCTACAATGGAATGGTTCAAAAATAAACATATCCAGGTGTTAGAATGGCCAAGTCAAAGTCCAGACCTGAATCCAATCGAGAATCTGTGGAAAGAACTGAAAACTGCTGTTCACAAATGCTCTCCATCCAACCTCACTGAGCTCGAGCTGTTTTGCAAGGAGGAATGGGAAAAAATTTCAGTCTCTCGATGTGCAAAACTGATAGAGACATACCCCAAGCGACTTACAGCTGTAATCGCAGCAAAAGGTGGCGCTACAAAGTATTAACTTAAGGGGGCTGAATAATTTTGCACGCCCAATTTTTCAGTTTTTGATTTGTTAAAAAAGTTTGAAATATCCAATAAATGTCGTTCCACTTCATGATTGTGTCCCACTTGTTGTTGATTCTTCACAAAAAAAATACAGTTTAATATCTTTATGTTTGAAGCCTGAAATGTGGCAAAAGGTCGCAAAGTTCAAGGGGGCCGAATACTTTCGCTATTAGTAATTCTTTGTAGTTCACGTTTTCAAAAAATGTATCTCACAAAAGTTGACAAATGAATACATAACATTATCCCTCAAATTATGAATGAATGCATCATTAGAAGAAGATATGGATAGTTGAAATGTATTAATGTGATTGAAAATAACCAAAGAAATGTACATAACATTAGTGCTGGAACACATTTCTGTTCAAATAAGTCTAATGAAGGACAATTACGCTAAATAGATATTATTGATAAATGATAGACATTATAGATTTTGTTTTGATGTATATTCATATATATTCACTTTCATATACAGTGCCTTGCGAAAGTATTCGGCCCCCTTGAACTTTTCGACCTTTTGCCACATTTCAGGCTTCAAACATAAAGATATTAAACTGTATTTTTTTGTGAAGAATCAACAACAAGTGGGACACAATCATGAAGTGGAACGACATTTATTGGATATTTCAAACTTTTTTAACAAATCAAAAACTGAAAAATTGGGCGTGCAAAATTATTCAGCCCCCTTAAGTTAATACTTTGTAGCGCCACCTTTTGCTGCGATTACAGCTGTAAGTCGCTTGGGGTATGTCTCTATCAGTTTTGCACATCGAGAGACTGAAATTTTTTCCCATTCCTCCTTGCAAAACAGCTCGAGCTCAGTGAGGTTGGATGGAGAGCATTTGTGAACAGCAGTTTTCAGTTCTTTCCACAGATTCGATTGGATTCAGGTCTGGACTTTGACTTGGCCATTCTAACACCTGGATATGTTTATTTTTGAACCATTCCATTGTAGATTTTGCTTTATGTTTTGGATCATTGTCTTGTTGGAAGACAAATCTCCGTCCCAGTCTCAGGTCTTTTGCAGACTCCATCAGGTTTTCTTCCAGAATGGTCCTGTATTTGGCTCCATCCATCTTCCCATCAATTTTAACCATCTTCCCTGTCCCTGCTGAAGAAAAGCAGGCCCAAACCATGATGCTGCCACCACCATGTTTGACAGTGGAGATGGTGTGTTCAGGGTGATGAGCTGTGTTGCTTTTACGCCAAACATAACGTTTTGCATTGTTGCCAAAAAGTTCAATTTTGGTTTCATCTGACCAGAGCACCTTCTTCCACATGTTTGGTGTGTCTCCCAGGTGGCTTCTGGCAAACTTTAAACTACACTTTTTATGGATATCTTTAAGAAATGGCTTTCTTCTTGCCACTCTTCCATAAAGGCCAGATTTGTGCAATATACGACTGATTGTTGTCCTATGGACAGAGTCTCTCACCTCAGCTGTAGATCTCTGCAGTTCATCCAGAGTGATCATGGGCCTCTTGGCTGCATCTCTGATCAGTCTTCTCCTTGTATGAGCTGAAAGTTTAGAGGGACGGCCAGGTCTTGGTAGATTTGCAGTGGTCTGATACTCCTTCCATTTCAATATTATCGCTTGCACAGTGCTCCTTGGGATGTTTAAAGCTTGGGAAATCTTTTTGTAACCAAATCCGGCTTTAAACTTCTTCACAACAGTATCTCGGACCTGCCTGGTGTGTTTCTTGTTCTTCATGATGCTCTCTGCGCTTTTAACGGACCTCTGAGACTATCACAGTGCAGGTGCATTTATACGGAGACTTGATTACACACAGGTGGATTGTATTTATCATCATTAGTCATTTAGGTCAACATTGGATCATTCAGAGATCCTCACTGAACTTCTGGAGAGAGTTTGCTGCACTGAAAGTAAAGGGGCTGAATAATTTTGCACGCCCAATTTTCAGTTTTTGATTTGTTAAAAAAGTTTGAAATATCCAATAAATGTCGTTCCACTTCATGATTGTGTCCCACTTGTAGTTGATTCTTCACAAAAAAATACTGTTTTATATCTTTATGTTTGAAACCTGAAATGTGGCAAAAGGTCGCAAAGTTCAAGGGGGGCGAATACTTTCGCAAGGCACTGTATATATATGAAAGTGATGAAAACAAGCAATAGACAATATATAATATTTGTATGTTCTTGAAATATATCAATTAATGCGTATTCATTAAATATTAGAATACTGTTTAACAACTTAGTTAATTACATTTTAATCTTTATTCATTTTACACACAAAAGTAACAACAAATTGATCATTTTATGAACAGAGTATTTTTGTGTTTGTAAATCTAACAGTTGAGCCGAGGGAACTCTTTCATTAAAAACAGGACATGTAATCTGGATCCTTTGTTTTGTTTCTGGGTGCAAATGTTCCTCGCTGCCACGACAACAGGCTAATGGATGCAAATGGAGGAAGTGTTTGACATCACGAACTCAACAGTCCTGCTTGTGTTAGAGTTAGGAGCCATGCAGTCATGTGGTCTGCCTCTGCCTGCCTGACCAGGGTTGCATCCCAAATGGCATCTACTCCCTATTTAGTACACTACTTTTGACAAGGGCCCATAGGACTCAGGTCAGAGGTAGTGCACTATGAAGGAAATAGGGTACCATTTGGGGTGCAACCAAGGCCACGTAGTCCCCAACCAAGGCCACGTAGTCCCCCCATTATCTGGACCAGACCCCCAGACCCCGGCCAACTAGAGAGGTTTCTATAACTGTCCGGTCAGGGGTGAGAGAGTGTCAGTTTAGCCCCCAAGTGAACACAAGGCAACATGCCATAATCCTCCCATCACCTAATTTTACACTGCACTGGGTCTGCAATTAGCCAGTTGGCCTAAGACACCCACACCCCACTGAGATATAGGGCTAAGGCTGGGACTGGAGCTCTGTGGTGGGGTCCCTGGCACTGGGCTAGGTATGGAGCTCTGGGCCCATATACACTAAATGTTTCAGAGTAGGAGTGCTTAGCTAGGATCAGTTTGACTTTTTAAATCATAATGAATAAGATAGGCCCTGAGCTTGGGCCCAGCCCTGGGCTGCTAGTGGTGGTGCAGGCAGGCAGGTTTCCATGGCTGTGTGCCGACCGGCCTTGGCCTGGCCACATGGTCCCTCATCTCTCACTGTCACCACGCTGGCGAGAAAGAGATCAAAACAACATGTGGTGGTGGGGATGGCCTGAAATGATGAATCACTGTAATCAGTATCAGGCGGCCCACGCTGCTTTCCCATTGGTTGAGCCCAACGAGCTGAGGTTTCAATGGATTCCCTGAGCCGCAAAGTGACAGGCCGCACACAGTAGGATCTGTGACCTGGATCACCATCCGAGACTGGGTCTAAGGCAGCAACAGATCTGAGCAGGCTACATAACATCAAATATCCCCTCTTCTTTACCATGGAGCTGAGTCCATAGCACAGGTACAGTATACTGTGCTGTGGAGACTCTCTCAATGCAGGCAGTGGTGAAGGGGAAGAGGCCGGGGAGAAATTGCAGGATGGCAGGTAGCCTAGTGGTTAGCGTGTTGGACCAGTAACCAAAAGGTCGCTAATTTGAATCCCGGAGCCAACAAGGTGAAGAATCTGTTGTTGTTCCCTTGAGCAAAGCATTTAACCCTAATTGCTCCAGGGTCACTGTTAATAATGGCAGATCCTGGCTGTGACCCCACTCTCCAAGGGTGTTTTGGGTTGGGATATGCAAAAAACACATTTTCAATAATACACGCTTGTACATGTATGAAATAGGACAAATATAAGCACACACCAAATTATTATTAAAACATGTCCGTTATCAGGTGACCCTGGGCAGAGTTATGGAAGGGAATTCCTGGGGCTTTGGAATTGGATTGGCCCCCATTCTCCACATTGTGTGTAGGGCCCATGTGACTTCCTGCTCTTCATCTGGGGAAGGCAGCGGTGTGGTGGAAGAGGAGCACAGGAAGTAGCAATAATATTTCCCCTCTCTCTCGCCTCCCAGACGGCTATGCCTAAACAAAAAGCCATATTGTAGCTAATTTTCCTGTCTCCTCCACTATGCGTTTCCAGTACAGGCGATGGCCTGTGTGTTATAGGGGGGTTAGCATTCCAGAGACTGAATCTCTACCCTTCTGATCCCCAGTTTCACTGTCTGGGCTCTGTGTGGGGTGCGCGGGGATCTCATCCCACCGTCACAGAACAAAACGGCACTTTAAAATCAGTAGTCATCGTGTTACCCTCCCCAAGGTAGGCCTTTTCCTCTGGACAACCTATGGGACCGGGTAGTGGGGCAGTGGGGCGGTGGGGCGGTGGGGCAGTGGGGTGGTGGAGAGGAGGGAAAGAAAAAGGAGCTGATGGTTGGGTTCCAGCTCCTGAAAGGTGCATTTAGAGACTGGACCGAATGAAAAGGAAGTCGTCACTCAGCTGCATTCAGGAACTTAACAGTACAGGATTTAACAACCGCACTGAGTTGGTAGCCTAGTGGTTAGAGAGTTGGGCCAGTAACTGAAAGGTTGCTAGATCGAATCCCCGAGCTGACAAGGTAAAAATATGTTGTTCTGCTCCTGAACGAGGCAGTTAACCCGCTGTTCCTAGGCTGTCACTGTAAATAATAATTTGTTCTTAACTGACTTGCCTACTTAAAATAATAATAAAACAGTATTCTTAATCTCTGTTGCAGGGGCTCCTAAGGAGGAATTCAGGAGGGGAAAACACACAGTGCTGATAGCTGGTATGTCACGGGCCTGTCTGTAATGGCATTTGACTGGGCTCTGGTTCAAGTTGATGAAAGTAAAGGCCGTGAGGAGTGAACATGCAGCCTGCTGTGGTAGAGGGGGGCAGCGAGGTGTGGATGAGCTCCTATAGTGTCTAAGACCCCTTCCACCAGAAACAGGCCTTCTCAAATTCAAATAAATACTGAGTCAGGGAGGGATGGAGGGGGGAGCCTTTTAAGCTCATGGGCCTAACTGAGAAGAAGAAAACAGACAGTGGCAGATTTATAAAGAGCATAATCTAGCATGCTAGCAGATACCTGAAGTATCCCGTTAAGACATATTAGAGATACAAAGAACCCAGATCCTGCTCAGGTCAGGAGGAAGAAAGGCCTTCATTAATTTGGGAGATCACTGAGGCCTCAGGTCCATATCATCGGTTCTTTATGCCAGGAATGCAAGCTATTTACGGGCAGGCCAACCAGAGGCGGGGAGAGGTGAGGTGATGACGTCACAGATAGGAAAAGGATACTTTTCAAAAGCTAAAAGAGGGAAAGAGAAGAAGTGATTTTGAAAAGGGATCTGATCTGCTCTCTGCTCCTTCAGACATTCCAGACTGTTTTGCTCTCTCTCTCACTCTCTTTCTTTCTCTATCTGCGAAATCTGCTTAATGAACCCCATGATAACATTCATAAAGATTGAACTCAGTATTACCTTTTCTATGAAAACTACAAGACAATCTACAAACATACATCGACATGATAAACATGATAGGCGTATCTTCATTCAAACAAGACTATTCATTGCAATAACCACTTAATAACACAGACATAACACACCATTCCAGTGGGACACAGTAGAAAGCACTGCCACGTCTCCACATTAGTGCTCAGACACGCTCTGAACGACTGTAGTGGTTTTAGGGGAGACTGTGATTTGGGGATTACATTTGTTAAAATCTTCAATGTGGGCTAATGGCTGCCACTCAGTCGGTCTCTGCCCCAATCTAGTCTCTGTGTCTCAGTGTTGGCAGGTAGGGCTGCAGGGCTGAATCAGGGCTAAGGTGAGGTGCATAGGGACTGATGAGAACACTGGCTGGCCAGGCTGCTCAGACGTGTTGAAGGGTACAGTTGGCAGCTGTCAGGCCTATATTTGTTAACTCTGTAAAGACATGTGGAGAAGACCTTCCCTCCCAATAAACAAACACAGTGGTGGCACAAATCTTCACAGAGAGAAAACGAGAGAGAGAGAAAACGAGAGAGAGAGAGAGAGAGAGAGAGGGAGGGGGAGAGAGAGAGGGGGGAGAGAGAGAGAGAGAGAGAGAGAGGGGGGGGGAGGGGAGAGGGAGAGGGAATAAATATGGCTTTCCCACTGACTGTTTTTACATAGCCAGGTAGAGGAAGTAATTTGGTCTAACTTGGTGTACTTTAAATTATACTGTGGTGCTTATACCCGGGGTCTTGATAGCTTAATATCTTCAGGTTGGTTTAACACACTAAGACAGGATACCAGGATACATCATTAGCTTTCAGTCCTCATACCAGACAGTTCATCTTGTAGTACTATTTTCAAATGTTTATTGTGAATGCATGTTATTATATTATTACTTTATGAAGATTTCACATTACCCTCTAAAAACAAACAAAATATCATGGGATTGAAAAAGAGGAGAAATGCTGTGATTGAAATTCTCAGTTTCTACACAAGCACATCATCCTGCACAATAACCCAGACTTTAGTCCAGACAGAGAGAGAGTACGGACAGGGATTCAGCTGTTCAGTTGCTCTGTCAATGTAGCTCTTAATATGACAATGTGTGTGTATTTTATACATATCCTGCACAAATTATGCACAACATTCAAGAACATAGGCCTTACTTTTGGTCAATTCCCAGGTAAAGGTGTATATATTTTTTAGTTCAATTTCCTCTCAGGTGCACCATATGATGTTTTTAGCAATATGTGCTGGCATCCTTTGGTTCTTTCATCAAGGCCTCTGGGCAATTCTCAGTTCTAAACGTGCAAAGCACCTCGTTCTCTTTCCAACCTACTCGTCAAACCTATTAAGTGATTTGACCAAACCTATAAGTGATTAAAATAAATATGAACAGTCAAACTCAATTTGCAAAAGTTAGAATGAATATTAGCTTACCACGTAAATAGCAATATAGGCTACTAAATAATAAATCACATCGCTCTCCACAAATTAACAATCACTGGTTCCAAATCCTGCTGTGATTTGTTTGCGTGAGAAAATCGAGGTTTTTGCAGTGTTGGAATTTTCCCTGGTATGGACACTGGGGGATGATGGTCAGAGATCTGTCCATTGTGTTCGTGTCCATTGTGTTTTTATGCGCATATCCGTGTTCAAAGATGACCAAAAATAAAAAGGGTTGAACAGGAAAGGTAGATTTTCAAGCCAAAAAGGAAACGTGTTTTGCTGTAAATTTTCCAAAAGCTATTAATTTTATGTCTTCAACTTTGGTCACAAATTCGGTCACATGCAATTGTCATCTAAATCCCACAAAAAGTCCAACAACTTACCAATCACAAATAGCCTATGCGATATTGTCTTCACCCAATGGAAAAGTTATGATCATAAGTAGGCTATAAATTGCATCTTGCAAGGAATTGAAAATACTGCAAGTTAAAGTGCACTGCAGTCAAAGTGCCTTTCAACCCGATTATCCCTAACGAGTCTACACTGAAGCAAACACCTGTGTGGCTGGTCATCGGGTGGTCTCAGGCTGGAAAGTTCATCGCCATATGTAGGCCTAGATTTAAAAACACCTGATGGCCGGGCCGGCATTCTGATACAAGACTTGAAACCAATTTGCTCTAGTTTTTTATGCCTCGTTGTTTCTGCACGTTAACCTAGGTATTCAGGGGTTAGCCTATCTATCTACATTTAGTTAATTATGTTGCCTTATCGAATTCGTGATCATTTGTAAAATGAATATTTTTCTGATAAGAGGGTGCATGGGGCTTACTATAATTTGGTATCCAATGTGTATCCAACATTAATTTGTTGCATCAATATAATTATCGTGATAGAAAATGATTCATAGCTCCCCACATTGCACAAAAGAAACGGCACATTACAAACTATATTATTAATTATGCATGTAATTTTAATTATTCGATATAATCTCAGTTTAGACCGCTAGTTATTTATTAATGTGATGTATCTGAATCGAAATCTGAATAAATAGTTATGAACAAACGTAAATGAAAATCAAATAACTGTAATAATACAGGCTATTAGCCTATATTCATCACTGAAAAAACTTAAACATTATCCAATTAAATGTTTTGATGGCTGGTTAATAAAACTCTAAATTAAATACTCTCATGCGGATATAATCGAATGCAGACAGTCAGCCACTTAGGAAGCTAATCAATGAGGCGGCCAATAATTTATTCAAATTAATAGGTCTAAATGGCATTTTATAAGACTTGTTATATGTGCACTATTGGCTGTTTATTACTTCCAAATGTCCGTGGAGAGACTGGACAGCAGGTCAACAAGTCAACTGTCAGCGGTCAACTAGCTGACTTCCTCCCTGTCTTATTCAAGGATTTAGACCAATATTTACATAGGATAGAATTTTATATATGAAGCGTGCTGGTCTGTCCCAACACTTTCAGTCACGCTATATGAATGTTAAAATTGTTGTTTTATGATCCTTGGACACCACTAAAATGTATCGTTTGTTAATTTATTTGAGGTTCTAATTAACATCGAACCTTTGGGGGTTTTCTAGAAATTGAAAATATCTGTTAGAAAGTCGTTGAAGCTGTATTACGGTCAGAAATGATGAAATTATTAATTTATTTCTATAGAACACGATCCTAAAAAGCAACCACTAAAAGGCTTACGCGTGGGTGTGTTAGAGATTTTGTAAATTATTTTTTTACAGACACGGACCAGTTAGGCCAAAAATGCAATAGAGTATTATTGTACTGAGGCAAGCATGCCGAAGTGTCTAAGCCAAATCCACTTCGCACCTAGACGTTTGATAACACACAAAGATAACAGAGAGCATGCCTAAACAGATACTGTGTCCCAAGTTATTTAATGAGGCATGGGCTGGAGCTCTTGTTTTTGCGATTTATCATGTTACCACAACAGAAGAATATTTAGCACAGAGTAGCGGACCACACAAGACTTACCAAATATATCAACAGGCAACTTCAAACTTTTGACAGCGAGAAAAACAAAATACACAACGAAGTCAACAAACAGCAATAAGAATGAATAGACAGGCTATAATAATCACTTCTAAACAACAACAAAAATATACTTGTAGTGTATATTATAATGTTGTAGGCTATAGGCCTACTCGTATATTGTTTAACATCTAATGCAAATAACGTAAAACCCAACGGCAGGCTACAGATGTTGTTTTTTGCAGAGACTTATACGTCCCTCCTAGGGGTAAAAGGAAATGGTAAACTAAATATTGCTTGCTATACACATTTCATTGCGCAAACCACGCATAACGCGCAGTGGTAGACACATATTACTGGAGACAACATAAGTTATAGCCTATCCTATAAAGATACACAAAAGGACACTAGACCATGTTACATAAGGTACATGGGAGAAGTATAGTAGCAAGTGATGAGGTAGGAAGACTAGAGATAAATAAATGTTGAAAGGATTTTTCGTCCATGGTGTGACACTGGTTTATTCACTTCATGAACAACAAATAGGCTATCTGTTCGGAGAACTGGATCAAATAAATACATGTAACCCAGTGAATATAAATCTTTCAAGTGTGTAAAAAAAGTGTACGCTATATTCCAAATCGAACTGCTCAAAAGAAATATAGCCCTATATGCAAAACACAAATCATTCAAAAGCCTATATAGTACACAATATCACGTGCCCAAAAAAGTGCATAGGTGCATATTATTCCTAATAAAACATGATTGAGCACGATAAAAATAAAATAATAAAAGGTTAAACAAACCACCGGTGTCCACTGGTGCCACAGGTAGGTAGCCTAGTGGTTAGAGCGTTGGGACAGTAACCGAAAGTTTGCTGGATCGAAACCCCGTGACAAAGTAAAAATCTGTCGTTCTGCCCCTGAACAAGGCAGTTAACCCACTGATCCCCCGTAGGCCATCACTGTACATAAGAATTTGTTCTTAACTGACTTGCCTAGTTAAATAAAGGTTACATTTAAAAAAGAATAATTACAAATATTGCGCCTGTAAACTTGATGCATGCTTTACCTCCTAAAACATTGAATTATGCACGTCGGGCCATTTAACCTAGGCTACTTAATGAATGTGTGTTCGGCTTTATGGAAGTATAAAAATAACGCGAAAACGTTTCTTTAAAAATAAGAAAATGACATCACTACCTATATCGCTAGCTTGATGGGTTAGGTTTTTCACATGCCATTGGTCGGGCAGAAAGTAGAAGATGAAGGAATGAAAACGTGTAATCTATGGATTAAGGTACTGTTTATTCAAAAGCACAGGTCTAAAGGGGCAATCGCAAACGGAGGACAATGAAAGCTGTTGAATATCAAACATTGATCACAAAATTGCATTTCAAATGTTAATAGTTACACTCTTGACTACATATGAAACGTGTGAACAATAATAGGCCTATGGCATTCCTTCTTGAAACAACATAAAAAACAAGAGAACTACAAACAGTGAGATGAGTAAAATACGTTGGCTCAACATCACTTCCTTTGTCCCCGGTTTCCTGCATTTGGAGGTCAATGGCACTGCTGTCCCCGCTCGCTGCTCCTTATCTAGACGGAATATCTGCGTCACTGATGGAGATGATGTCCCGGATTTGGACAAGATCCACGGAGGCCTCTTCGGATGCGTCAACATCCAAATAAGGGAACAACCTGTCGAGTATTTATCGACGAGTCGGCTAACTAAGATACAGCAGGACGAAATAAATTACATTAAGCTACTGCGTAAAATAAACACAATTGACCTTAAATCAGGCAATAACTCTAAATTAGGCCTCCACATCATTATTGCTGGGCTAATGTTTGAGTGGGCCTCATTAACGCTTATTGACTACATCGGAATAACAACAGATAAATATTGTCTGCTATGGTCCATTTAAATAGGCCTAACTGAAATATAAAAGATACAAATAAATATAAAAACAGTCATTGTGTTTTCCATCATTTGCAGGCTAACTGATCTATCCCGCCCCTGTAGCCTAAGACATACAATTGTTGATGTATATCTGTTGCTTTTGACGATGGATGCTGAGAACACGATTTTAACAGTCTAAATCATGCAAACTAACTAACCAGGGCCATCTATTAAGATGACCACTTTTGAATACATTCACAAATAAACAAACAAAGGCTTAATACATGTTTAGACACATTAACCGAGACAAAGCATAAACTAGGTTAAAGGCACCATTAAAACTAGTAACTATGATCGGATGATTCTCAGTGCGCGCAAAAGAACCTTAAAAACTTCAGAGGTAGACCTACCACGGTAAACTATGCAAAGTTGCAACAGACACACCTCGGGCGCGTTCAGTAGGACGCAACGTTTTGGAACGTTCAGTTTGGAATATGCTTTGCATAACAAATATGCCTCTGTTGTAGAATAAGGAATCACGTCGACTCTATTCATGGAATTTATATCTGAAACGTCCAAGAACGTTTGGCAACTGAACATGGTGAGGAGCCAGAGAGAGTCATAACAGGTAACTTTACCAGCGCTGCGGAGTGTCCCACCAAACTAACCACGCTTTAAATAAATGTAAGATATGGGCTTCAAATGGTCAGGAAATATTGCCGTTAAAATTACTACGAATATAGCCAATATGGCAATAGCCTATGTCCACAAATTCTTTGAGCTACTGCTATTTTATCTTATTTGCAACGTGAACGTATACCTAGCTATAGGCTAGTCTAAAATGTATAATTGTATTTATAGGTGAAGATAAAACACTCATGTCAGGAAACGCAATAGGAAACATAGTATGTTTAGGCTGTCCATTCATTAAGTAATGAACATACTGTATATATATATTTTTAAAAAAACATTACTTCATGAGAGTATAAACCATTACTCTCATTATTTAGGAAATGTTATGTGTCTGCTAATTCATAGCTCATTCGTGCAAAGCTTGTTGAATACGTGTTTTCTGTCGCCTCCCGCATGTGCGCCAAGGCCTTCAAGCGAATTCCTAAAGAGTCTTCCTATTTGATCAGGTTCTGTATTTTGTCTGTTATCACCTGAGTATTTACAAAGAAATGACGCTTCCGACATGGCAATGATGAAGTGAGCTGGTATCAATGGCATCATCTGATAAAAAATAACGAAATACATGGCCATTTTCTTTAGGTGGATTACTTAATCTTCAAGATAATAAAACAATGTTAGTCTTGCATTTTCATGAAATATCAAAACAGCACAGTGAACACTGAGGCCGATAGACGACATGGCAATAAAGTGATAATACATGTCCTTGATTTATATCCTATCAAGAAATGATGTGGACCTATTTGTCTATCTCACTTGGTTTAGCATTTTAAGATGCTACTGTATAACAACATACGACTTAAGTGTATTTGGCCTTTGCTTAGATGCTGTAGTAATTAAAGAAAGATAAATAATCAGGGATTGCTGGCTAAGGTCAAATAAATGTGTTCCTTTTCAAGGTTATTGCATGAGTTAATTCTGTTGGCTAAAGATAAAGGCTAAATTATATTAATGATCCAAATAATTATGTACAATTCTACACTTAAAAACAACAGATTACCACAGTAGTTTATTTATGTTTGATTGCATTAAGAAAACATCCAAAACAAATAGGTCTAATCTGCAAAAACAACAGCTGTGCAGCTCACTAAATTATCCCATTAGCCCGCTGCAGCAGAGCATTATTCAATAGCCCAAGTGTAAATTAGACTCAATCCCGGTTGCTATCCAGTAACTCAACCAAACAAAACTTTTGTTACTATTAATTAATTATGAAGCTTGGTAAACTGATAAGAGATACTGTAAACGCAAGATAAAGGTAAAGTGTCTAGCAAAGCGCACGAGGCAGCTCTCCTTGCCTCCTTATTCTGCAACACTTGCGCTGAACTTTGTTTACTGACTACAAGACCCAATATGTCCAGCCAACCACAAACTAACTATCATACGATGGAATATAGCTGTACGCGTTGAGATTACAATTGGCAGGCAAAAAATAGGCTAGACAAAAATTTAGTTTATGAAAAATAAAACGCTATAATCCATATGAGTTAAACAAATGTCTAACTAATGTCTGATCGTGAGATCAATAGTATTCAGGTATTAAGTGAGGTCATGTTGTATTGGGTGGTGCAGCCATTGCACCAATTAGGCAATACATACAATTGGGAAATTATGGAAACAAAATAACCATAAATTAATACATTAATCCAAACTCCATAAGAATAGACGCAACAACAATGCCTAGTTCATTTGACCAAGAAGCTCAGGACAACAACGGCCCCATGCCCAAGGTATTTGGAAATTACGCGCGCTATCATTGCACAACCAAAAGACCCAGTAATATAATTTGCTGTATAATTGCAGCACTTTCAAACCGGACATCCGCAATGACGTTATACTTTTTTCCCAAAGTGTATTCAAATTTGGCACATGATTGACCAGATCTTATTCAAATAAAACATCCAGTCAAAGCGTGCACACTTTTTTTTCGAGCCCTGCAAGGGAGGCGTGGAGCTCTCACTTTTGACATTCTCTCTGCGGTAGCTTCTCCTCAAGGCAGACGAGCGAACTCTTATGACATCACCCAGCCGCCGAATGGGGGAGAAGGGAAGAGCTCTCTGCGGATGAACGAGGTTTTGAATCAAGTGGACGTGTTTGGGCATATCAATTGAATTCGTGCAATGGAAAAGTTATAAATGTTGTTGTTCAAAAAGATTCAGTGGAGATACTTTGCCTTAAAAACAGCGGAGTTACCTAAACTACTTCGCCAAAAGGTCACTGAATATCAACGAATGTTAGAGGAGAAATGTAAAACTATTGCAGCGTATGTTCCTGCGCATTGTGTCTAGCCTTCTGTTTTCTGGAATAGGGCGTAAAGGAAGCAGAGGAGAGACGGATTTCTCGACCTGATTTCTCGCCTATGGACGACAGCGGTCCCCTCTCTCCAAAAGCAAATGCTTTCAGTATAGCCTCTCTGATTTCAGCTGCGGAGCAAGCAGGAAACGCAAGATTTGACAAACACCGCACTGGCCTGGACAAGCAAAACCAGCACAACTGTTACACTTCGTTTAAAATGCACTACAGCACTGTCACCAGAGAAATGGAAGGTAGGAGCGCGGTCTTGACAATAACCTTGTAAATATTAGCTTGCTTCAAGTTTGTTTGTTGCTCATCTCATGTTGTTGTTGTTGTTGTTGTTTATGTTGTTGTTGCATACAGATGTGATCTTGTTCCGGAAATATACTAAAATTGAGCATCCAGATGTTTGAGTTAGTGTAACTCTATCAATAAAACAATGTTGATGCTAGACTAGGCTACAATGTAAAGGTAAGTTCATATACAAATATTCCCGAAAAGTCACATCCAGTATATACTATAGGAATATTCCGCGAAAAAATATGATGCATGTGACAATAGGAAGTTATTCATAACTTAAACTAATCATAACTTCGGGAAAAAAACTGTGTTCATAGGCGAATGATATCTTTACAGAACTGCAGAAGCTTGTCAAAATAGTGATTTCAGTTCTTCCACAAGCTACTACCATCAGAGAAGAGAACGAGAACACATTTTGAAAATAAGGAATGAGAATTTAGGGGCGGGGGTTCATGGGTCACCAGCGCGTATTAATGGTAAAAACAGTTGACAATAGGCCTATGTCCAACACAGTGGAATTGGGTCCCTTATCCCAGTTCCATTTGGCATATAATAATAATTCAAGATACATTAACCCCAAAATAATGTTGCGTTTGTTTGTTCATGCATATACGTGTTTGTTTACCTCGTAAAAAAGTTGTCCCTTCACTGTGCCAGCTAGCCCGTCTATTGTTACAGGAGGACGATGTGGGCGATACCCTTATCCAAAAGTAAATGGGTGCCGGAAAGCCCATTAAAAGGGGCGCACTTCACTGTCAATCAGTCTCGTCCCAAGGCGAGGAAAGGCACATTACCTGCAGTTCCTTATCTAAATAGAAATAAGAACCGGTTTTATCGTGAAGGGGAGGCCCTGTAGAGAGATAAGAGAGAAGTCTGGATTGCAGTCTAGCATACCGCAGTAGCGCAGCAGAGCGGAGGCCGCCTGGAATACTTTTGAACACAATCCCTCGAAAAAACTATTTACGTGTATGCACAGGGTTATAGTTCTACAAAAACATTTTTGGTCAGTATTGGGAATTATAATTAGGGACGCAGCAAAATAAAAGTTCTAAATGTTTTTTTTCCCTCGCTATTTAACTTTTTGAGAGAAACGTTCGCGAGCGAATTCACTAAAGGCAACTGGCATTTTAGGATTTAGGCTGTAGTTTATTACAGCATTTGGATGCAACAGCGAGGATTAATGGGCGCAGAAAATACTAATAGACGCACGAAACGGAAACTATTTTAAAACTATTCGAAAATCTATAAAGGCTGTTTGACTTTGAAAAAAATAACTCAAGACTACAACTGCTTTCAGTGTGCAAAGCATATAGTAAAATCCAGCTTTTGGAATGATTTCAGCAATATCCAGTCCGTGGCTGACGCAGCTGTCCCATTTTTGCGATGTTGCAGCCTTCACGACCAGCAGCCTAAGCAGCCTCAACGCACCGGGGAGTTACCATCTCTCTCCGTCCCCCGGGGACCCCTACAGCCAACATGACACCCACTTTGAGCCATGCCCGGCCGCTCAACACAGCTACAACTACTCGGGGTCGAACCCCGCACAGGCCCAGCAGAGCGACACCGGGTCTTCCAACTGTTCCTCGTCGTCCCCCAGTTCCACACCAAACAGCAAGTCTCTGGTGAAAAAGAACCCTAAGGTGGCCAACATTAACGTTCAGTTGGAGATGAAAGCTTTATGGGATGAATTTAATCATCTGGGAACGGAGATGATCGTTACTAAGGCTGGAAGGTGAGTGGAAGTTACACCATGAGACATGCAGGCTTCACTGGGTTAGGCTGTATTGGGCTTCCAGATATAAGCTCATGTTATGAACAAATATTTAGTTTCCTATTTCAAATGTATGCCATGAGAGCTTACACACACAAAGTAGGCCTAAATCACGAGATACGTTGGGAGAAGATATTTAAAGTTGGTGTGTATTTACTCAATTACAAATTGATGTTGGTGTGATGTTGCAATAGAAATTACGCAGCAATATACAAGCTTATCGACCTATTGAAAACATATCTTAGCTCATTTTACTGTGATATTTAGATAAAATATTCACTCAAAAACTAGGCATATTAAAGGAATATCCTGTTGTGTTAAATATAATTTATAGTCAGACTGTAACCGAATCAAATATTGTGCCTGCAGTTTTTATGTTAAACATTCTCTGAAATTAAGCATTTTTATTTAATTTGGAGTAGTGGATACAATGAAGGGTAGGCTATTTCACCGCAAACATTTAAAACGGCCTACACGTGTGGGCAGAGAAAGCTTATTATTTCTGACTGAATAAAATTACGATATTCGAAAGGGCGTTGATACAAGTTACGCATGCGTTTTTAGGGGATAATTGTATGCGTAAAGGCCCTTCTGTTTCCCCTGTGTGAGTCATGCTTTCCTTGACATAAAGGCCCACCTCACAAAGGTTAAACTTGTGCTTTCCTATCTTATACAGAGTAATAACACCATAACTAAGGCATGTAGGGGACAATACATGAGATTGTTAAAACAGATAGAGAGCTATAAAGAACGTTCCAGAATTCGCATTTTTCGGGCAATGGCATAGATGCGGTAAAGATGTCAATGGAACTCGAGGTAGTAATGCTTGTATGGATGCCAACCCCATCATCACCAATCAACTGTATTACAGTTAAAACGACTGACTACCACCACCGATTTCTGTATGCTAGCTATGCTACCAGTTTAATGAACAAAAGTGAGCATTTAGCAGTTACTTCTTCTAAACCTGCAAATGAACAACTTCTAAATGTTATGCAGCGAAAACAGACAAATATTTCCAAATCGACAGGAATGAGTAACCTGGCCTGTTACAATAAATCAATCATGAAGATTTTGACGAATATCCAACTTTTGAGTTATAGCTAACCGCTATATGTTACGGTTATGCACCCCTTTCCTTTTAATACCCTATCAAAATGCAACATTTTGCGCTTTTCAAAAGCTATAAAGTTTTGCATTAAAATAACTTGCTACTGTAAACAATCCAGGTATTAGTAAAATTACAGGCCTATGCCTATTTCTTTCTCTCATAATATAACCTTGATATTTACATGCTGTCTCGTAGGCAACGGAGCAATAAAACAATATTTGATAGCATTTGATAGCATAAATATGAATAGCAGTCAAAAAACATATTGGTGAATTTCGCTATATGACCATAGACATTATTTATGCAATGTCGTAGGCAATTGCTACTGGACAATTTAGGCCCACTTGCCATACTATGAATTACTGCGTTTATTGTTCAATATTTATTTTAGGATTTGAGGTCCATAAGAGATGGCATTTACGAATGCTCAGTTGACCTGCTCTGTGTTATAGGGTGACAGCAGAACAACATCTGTCATTCCAGAGACACTGAGCAACACAGGATCTGAGGGAGAGCACTTTAAAAGCTACTTTAGCCTCACCTATCCACAACTGCAGCATTGAATAGACACTGACGTTAATTGAGCAAGGATTTTAGGATCACTTTCACTGGTTTGGCGGATTACTTCACATACAATAAAAACGTTTTAAGGTATATGAGACACCCCACCCCGTCTGCAAGTGTGTGCAATGAGGGGAGAGAGAAAGAGAGAGTAGGCCAATTTATGAAAGATAGGGTGAAGGAAAATAATTGTCCCTTGATGCAACAACGTGTGTGTGTGATTAGAATTCATCAAAGGGCAGAAGAGAAATGCAAGTGAAATGCAAGTGACTTGCAAAAGTATTCACCCCCCTTGGCGTTTTTCCTATTTTGTTGCATTACAACCTGTCATTTA
Organism: Oncorhynchus mykiss; assembly: GCF_013265735.2. Taxonomy (NCBI): domain Eukaryota; kingdom Metazoa; phylum Chordata; class Actinopteri; order Salmoniformes; family Salmonidae; genus Oncorhynchus; species Oncorhynchus mykiss. The sequence continues at coordinate 65,111,138 of NC_048575.1, read as the reverse complement.
AATGGATTTGGGGGGGGGGGGGATTTCATGTAACGGACATACACAAAATAGTCCAAATTGGTGAAGTGAAACTAAAAAAACTGAAAAGTGGTGCGTATTCAATGTATTCAACCCCTTTGCTATGAAGCCCCTAAATAAGATCTGGTGCAACCAATTACCTTCAGAAGTCACATAATTACTTAAGTATGATCACATGATATGTCACATGATCTCACTATATATACACCTGTTCTGAAAGGCCCCAGAGTCTACAACACCACCAAGCAAGGGGCACCACCATGCAAGCGGCACCATGAAGACCAAGGAGCTCTCAAAACAGGTCAGGGACAAAGTTGTGGAGAGGTACAGATCAGGGTTGGATTATAAAAAATATCAGAAACGTCCCACGGAGCACCATTGAATCCATTATTAAAAAATGGAAAGAATATGGCACCACAACAACTAGTGGTTAGAGCGTTGAACTAGTAACCGGAAGGTTGCAAGTTCAAACCCCCGAGCTGACAAGGTAAAAATCTGTTGTTCTGCCCCTGAACAGGCAGTTAACCCACTGTTCCTAGGCCGTCATTGAAAATAAGAATTTGTTCTTAACTGACTTGCCTAGTTAAATAAAGGTAAAATAAAACATAAAATAAAGAAAGGGCCGCCCACCAAAACTCACAGATCAGTCAAGAAGGGCGTTAATCAGAGAGGCAACAAAGACACCAAAGATAACCCTGAAGGAGCTGGTAAGCTCCACAGCGGAGATTGGAGTATCTGTCCATAGGACCACTAAACCGTACATTCCACAGAGCGGGGTTTTACGGAAGAGTGTCTAGAAAAAATCCATTGCTTAAAGAAAAAAATAAGCAAACAGGTTTGGTGTTTGCCAAAAGGCATGTGGGAGACTCCCCAGACATATGGAAGAAGGTACTCTGGTCAGATGAGACAGAAATGTAGCTTTTTTGGCCATCAAGGAAAACACAGTGTCTGGGGCAAACCCAACACCTCTCATCACCCCGAGAACACCATCCCCACAGTGAAGCATGGTGGTGATAGCATCATGCTGTGGGGATGTTTTTCATCGGAAGGGACTGGAAAACTGGTCGGAATTGAAAGAATGATGCATGGTGATAAATACAGGGAAATTCTTGAGGGAAACCTGTTTCAGTGTTCCAGAGATTTGAGACTGGGATGGAGGTTCACCTTCCAGCAGGACAATGACCTTAAGCATACTGCTAAAGCAACACTTGAGTGGTTGAATGGGAAACAGTTAAATGTCTTGGAATGGCTTAGTCAAAGCCCAGACCTCAATCCAATTGAGAATCTGTGGTATGACTTAAAGATTGTTGTACACCAGTGGAACCCATCCAAATTGAAGGAGCTGGAGCAGTTTTTCTTTGTAGAATGGGCTAAAATCCCAGTGGCCAGATGTGCCAAGCTTATAGAGACATACTCAAGAAACTTGCAGCTGTAATTGCTGCAAAAGGTGGCTCTACAAAGTATTGGCTTTGGGGGTGAATAGTTATGCATGCTCAAGTTTTCTGTTTTTTTTTGTCTAATTTCTTGTTTGTGTCGCAATGAATAATATGTTGCATCTTCAAAGTGGTAGGCATGCTGTGTAAGTCAAATTATACAAACCCCCCAAAAATACATTTTAATTCCAGGTTGTAAGGCAACAAAATAAGAAAAATGTGAAGGGGGTGAATACTTTCGAAAACCACTGTACAGTGTTAAATAAAGTTCAGCGTAATTTGCAAAAATGTAACCATACTCTAACATTGTTTATTCATGCATTGAATCACTTCATACAAAAAACGAAAATCCTGGGCCTCCTTCTTCCTTGGAAGGTGTATTAACATGAGACCTACAGCAACAACATATAGGCCTAATGCAAAATGCATACCCTATAACAATACTATTGTTGTGGCTGCGGGTGAGATAATGTTTTCGACTGTTGATAAAGGAAAAAAGGCTAAATGGTGTCATCTAAAATAATATCGCGAACTATATCACAGCATATAATTTATTTTCTGACGGGGATTTGCCACAATCTCCCAAATCCCACGCAAGTAAACCCCAGTGACAAACATTTGCAGATGAACCCATAGACAATGATAGAGCCAAGTCAAAGAAAACCGATGTAAACGTATCATGTGTTTTCTTCTGTCAGGCGAATGTTTCCAACATTTCAAGTGAAAATATTTGGAATGGATCCTATGGCAGACTACATGCTGCTAATGGATTTCCTACCAGTCGACGACAAACGATACAGGTACATTTTATTTACCAAATGAACAAGATACAAATCTATACTTTTCTTGGAAAATATTTTGTGCCAGTCTACTTTCGCTGCAGTGAATGTATAGGCTATGGCATATGTTCCAATGAGCATGTATCCAACTCAAAGTATAGGCCCGAGACAAGTAATTCAATTGAAAAACAGAATGTAGGTCTATGAAACCTCAATTAAAATGTTGCTCCTTTCTTCCTGACTTAGGTATGCTTTTCACAGCTCCTCCTGGCTGGTGGCGGGTAAAGCTGACCCTGCTACTCCCGGGAGAGTTCACTACCACCCGGACTCTCCCGCCAAGGGCGCACAGTGGATGAAGCAGATAGTCTCATTCGATAAACTAAAACTGACTAACAATTTACTGGATGACAATGGACATGTAAGTATTGTAACGAAGACCTTAGTTTACAAAAAAAAGTATTTATTTGCACTGCTTGCCATTGCTTTCAAATGACTTGAAAGAGAGTACAATATTTATATTTATAAAGCACCTGCACATTCGTTTGTCTTGTGTGCCAAAATGTTTCCACGGACAGAGTTACTTTTTTCAAATTTATTTCCCTACACCTATAGTTTTTTACAGGTTACTCATTCCTGATGAATATATCTGATTGATTTTTACATAATTTTAATCATAATTGTAATAATTTGATCAATTTCATCGTGCGTAAACTGGTTAGTGCGTAAAATGTGTTGCCTTTCAAGATAATTGTGCTTATTAACTAACCCCTGCGTTGATTAGCCATCAGGGGATTGTGAAAACAAATTTTTTTTTAGAGACATCGCAATCGACAAATGTCCATTGAGCTTTTGAGTTAATTTTATAAGTCAGTTTAATTCCATTAGGCCTAACATTTTCCCCGCTCCCGCTGCAGATCATTCTGAACTCAATGCACAGATACCAGCCGAGATTCCACGTCGTCTACGTGGACCCACGCAAAGACAGTGAGAAGTATGCCGAGGAGAATTATAAGACCTTTGTTTTTGAGGAAACACGGTTCACCGCGGTCACAGCGTATCAGAACCACAGGGTAAGGATATCTCACTTTACATGCTATGCAGATATAATAACACACATTAGGCCTATATGATAAAATCACAGCATTATAATAGATGCTTGTTGTAGTGTGTTTTTGTGTTTTCACAAACTCACGAACTTTATGCAGTGTTTTTGCACCATGGGGCTATTTAAAAAGTATAACTGAATAAGGCAAACTATAAAACGGAAGGCATTAAACAGCACGATATACGTGGACCCAGCCTGTTTGCCTCTATTTATAATAATGAAGTAAAACTCATAGTATTAGCCTAGTAAGTAATAGCCTAATAATTTGCTGAAAAATAATTCGATTGACAAACGAATACTAGATGTTTTAATTCATGTGTGCATGATTTGACTATTACATATTTCCAACAGGGCACAAATGACTGCTAGTAAACCCGACTATATGGCACTATGACAAAATTAGGCTACATACAAAAACTGTCCACCAAAAATCTAAATTTATGTGAAACACATTAAGGATTAAACGAACCATCTTTAAATGTAAACCAAATTTAAGAAATGTATGGAGCAACTGATTCTTGCTTTGATCCCGTGTACTTTAAACAAATGTTTTTCTTGTATCAAATAGCTGAACATAATTCGTTTACATGATATTTTTGCGCCTGAAAGGTGCACTGATGCCCCTGCACAGCTGTCCAGTTACTCTCTTTTTTTCCTCTGTCTTTCCTGCTCTGTGTTATCTGTTTGACCTCTCGGTCTCTAACGGGTCTCCAACGCGCACCGAGGGGCTTTAAGTTTGTTGATCAACTCATTCCGGATATTCATGACCACATAACTTCATTCACGGATGTGCAAAACTATTGGTCTCATCAATTATTAAAAATGACATGTTCAGCTGGCATTTCATTTCAGTGTCAAGGTCACAAAACTTGTTAAACTGTAGGCAATTATCAAAACTACGTTTTCCATTTGTTTGTTGATAAATGCCTACCTTCATGTTGGTTATAATATATTGGCATTAGCTACGTTTCGATAAAAAGAGAAAGGGGTCGCTATAGTGTCGTTCTTTAAGTCAACGTAACGGCAAATGCTTTGAGCCTCACTAGTTAGTAGATCTATCTCGCCATAGTCAGAGATACGTTCCACTCTATTTTTTCGTGTCGAGTATATGAGGCCTAGGCTACTATGTATTTCATGAATATTACACGTTCACGTGTTTAATCATAGCCTAAACCCAAAAGCCTGGAACAATCGTGTATATGTCACGTAATGATGTGTTGTTCTATTGGACTTTCCACTTTGACATGAATGTTTACTTGACTTTGTCCTGTTCCTTGTAGATAACGCAGCTAAAAATCGCCAGTAATCCTTTCGCAAAAGGCTTCAGGGACTGTGATCCAGAGGACTGGTGAGAGAACACACACTTTGAAACTCAATTTACTCCATTCATCAATGACAATGAACTGGATACATTTTTACAAAAGTGCATCAAATTGTCTGAATGGAACCAGTGAATAAGAAATATGTAATAGCCTATTTACAGCAAATGTGACACAAACATATGTAAATGTAATTTACTCATGTTATGTCTTGTGGCTCTGTTATCTGCCTTCTCTACCTTATTACATAGTTAAGATATTGGTATTTCTGACACACATTAAAAGAGTAGGTACAGTCAGTGTAACTAAATCCATTCTCTCTGCTCCAGGCCCAGGAATCACAGGCCAGGCTCTCTGCCAATTATGAGTGCCTTTGCCAGAACAAGGAATCCAATGTCTTCTCCCCCACTTCAGAACGGCTCAGAGAAAGGTCTGTAGCCCTCCCTTTGTCTCAGATGAGGAATATAGTTCATTACTTTCACTGAGAGAGTTATTGAATCCAGGAATTGTTATCTTTTAGAACAAAGTACACATTTAATCTCAATTTAGCAATGCTATAACTGAAATACGAGTAAATGTTATCTTTCATAAGTTAATATCCATATAAAATATTGAACCGAGATCACCTACAGTAAATGTACCTTTCACAATGTAGATTGCACAATTATAAAAATGCCTTTGTTATGCTAATGATTGGCTAATGTGCCTACTTTACAGTCAGCCTATCTCTGACTGTCTGCTTTTGTTTGTTGATGACTTTAGAGGACAATAGGCGGGACTACGACCGGGACCCCAATGGCACGCCGATACACGCTGACCCCGCCCACCAGCTGATGTCACGTGTCCTCAGCCCTGCCCTCCCCGTCCAAGGAGGCCTCCACGCCGTCCCCCTCACCAGTGGCCGGCCAAGCCCTCCCCACGACCTGCGCATCCCGGACGGCCACCCACTGGCCCAAGACACCCTGCACCACCACCCCTACAAGTACCCCACATCCTACGAACACTACCTGGGGGCTAAGACCCGGCCGTCACCCTACCCCTTACCCGGCATCAGAGGACACACGTACCACCACCACATGAACCCAGCCACAGCTAACATGTACTCCACAACTAGTGCCCCCGCTAACTATGACTACGGTCCCAGATAATGACTGTATAGCTGTAGCCGGCAGCCACGGCCCACACACCTGGGCTTCGGCTACTAGTGCTGTGGAAAAGGAGACACGCAGGAGTGGAGGGACAACAACACAACTCTGTCTTCATGGCTGATGCAACGTCAAGGAGGTTAGAAGGTTGGGAGGTTGTGCGGCACACCCGGTTGCTGGATACCCCATTCTCTCAGAGAGACAAAAACTACCGTATTTATTTAAGGGAAACGTATCTTGGCAGGAAGTACAGACTGGCCCTCTGAGACCGAGCAGGGGTCTGTCTTGACCTCTGAACTTTGACAGCAATAGCTCTACATGAGGGCACCTTTTTGCCTGCGTGGTAGAGCGGCGCAGACAGTGAGCCGATGAAACAGCTTACCAGGGCCTTCTCTTAAAACATGGATGATACATTATATTCGGACTGGAATTGATTCTTTTTTTTGTGTTGGATGCACTTTTTGTCATTTTTGCTTTCAGAAAAGCCATATGTTATATAGTCAATCAAGCTTCCATAGATAGACCAGACATTTGCATGTTGAGCTCATTGGATAGGTGTTGAAACACCTAATTGTTTTTTAGAAGAAAAAAATATTTTTGAACCATCTTGAGATGCCGCCCTGAGAAGATTGTACCATGGCACTGACTTGAAACAATTCAAAGTCAATAAAGAAGCGGAATGACTGTTCTGTAACTGTAAAATAAATATGAAATTCTTTACTTTTAATTCATAAAGCATCTTTCTCCCAGTTCTCCATTCAAATCCCTGTGTGATATCATAGGGCCAGGAAAGACCTTGCCTCATTAATTGCATTGTTCTGTTTTCTCAAGCCGCATTTACCCAGTTGGTTGATAGTGTTAAGTCAGTGTGTATGTGAGAAAGAGGACTAGGAACCTGTCTAAACATTAGGTTGTGCACTGATATGCTACAGTTCAAATGTCAGCATCCTCACCTGGAACTACAGAATTATGAAATGGTGTGTTGCATAGAGGAATCATGCTAAACACACACATAGTTGCACAGTAATTTGGCAGATGTCTAGGTTCATACTTCAAAAAGTAAACACACACATGGAAAGGCCAAACTCATTAATTGTGTGTGTGTAGGCAAATAACTGAATAGCATAAACAGATTTTTTCCCCCTTACAACTGGGCAACTGGGCATACAACTGGTGGCTATTGAGCCATTGAGCCACCTAGTAAATAATCTGCCAATAGCAACAACATCTGATACTCAATCAATACATTCTATCCATCCCATTCTATTAAATCAAACCTTATTTATTTTTCTGAAACAAAATCTAACTATTTTTCCTGTGTATATGCTATTTGTAGGTGGGGGTTTTTCAGCAACCTATTAGTATTTTTTACATTTTATATTTTTATTATCAAAATAATATTTGTAAAAAATGTGTAGGCTATAAAACAAAATAGTTTTGCTGACATATTTGTCAATTGGTTTAAACAAAGATTTAAATCAATTTGTGCCATTGCAACAATTAAATTATGAGAAGACAATTTCCAATTCACACATGCATACAAACGTGTTGTACCTGTGTGAAATAGCCAATATGACAAATATAAGCACCCACAAAAATATTACCTTACAAGCATCTACAATATCAAGAGCAGGAACGGCTTTATAATAACCATGGTCATACAACCAACCACTTGACTTCCCAGAAAAAGACCCCCTCATCTCTTCCACACAGACAAGAAGAAAACACTAAACACATTTCCCCTCAAAGGATATAACTCCTCACATTAAATGCGACAGTCGTGAGATATTTTTAGCTAAAAAGGGTAAACATCTGAAAACAGAAATTGTCATTCCGTGCAGAGCTGTCTATATTTGAAGTCCTAAGAGGGATGCCTCGACGTCAAGGATAATTCCTGCTAAAACATCATGTTGTTTGGGGATCTGGGAGTCGAGAATGCCATGATACAATAGGAAACGTCATTATTCATTTAAATTAGGCCTTTGCATTTTTCTCTTCAAACGCATGCAGCTGCGGACGGGTCCCAAGGTAGAGGAAAAGGACGCCCGCGTGCAGGTTGAGGTTGACCCCTGCCTGTAATGACTTGTGAAGGTATCAAAGGTTAAATAATGTTTCCACTCATTTTACCGGCGACCAATTGATCGTATAATTTCTGTTTAGGGTAGGCTACTAACACCAAAAACAGAGGCATGAACATATGGCATTCAGGAATACATGGAATATGTGTTTCTCCTAGGAACTGCTCTCCTTTGAGGCGAATAATTGTTTTTTTCCCAAAGACTGACGATATCATTTTACCGTATAGGTTAGAAGAACTAGGACGACATATTTCCATCCTTTTAAAATTAAGATGTAGCCTACATTTCAACACATGGATAAACTGATTATCAAATGAGCATTGGAAAAACAATAAGCTACTTTCGATTCGAAGTTTTTATGTCTAACATTACATTTCTACAAAATAATATAATTTGAAAACATTCTTCGATAACTAATAATGTAAAGTAGGCCTATACATAATTATACCATTTACATTGAAAGATCTACATGAATTTAACGATAAAAGTTCGATTATGGAGAAATTTGAAAGCAAATAAAGTCACGAAAAGTTTACCTAGGCCGACTGTTATTCAATATAGAAACAAATGTTACAACATCTGACCAATAATACCATCAATAATGACATTATTATATGTATTATACACATTAACGTTTTTTTGCTTTTGAAAAACACATAAGTACACATTCCCCTACACCCCCATATTCCTGGTTTGTTCCTGTGTGACCTGGACAGGACGTAGCAGTCAGGATAATTGAGTCTCTCTTCGCGTGAGCTGAACCCCGGCTGGGCGTAATGACAAGTGGCCCATCAGGAAGCCGAGGACACTGAGACCCAGGACTCTTCCGTTAGGTCGACCCAGCTGTGTTTATCCTCGCAGCGCTTCGCCTTGATGTGGGGCCAGTGGTCGCCGAACCTGCGCCACTCACCGACTGTGTGTTCGCTGGGGGCCGCCAGGTGAGGACAGAACAGGGGTCCATGGTCATCCAACTGACGGATAATTACCGCTTCTTTCACACAACAAAGGAATCTCACAACAATATGATTATTTATGTGACCGGTGATCGCAGTAGGCTATATCAGACAATATTTTTTTTAAAATATGCGTGAGATGAGAGTTCTGACTAAATCCGAAATGACCTTCAGGCATGACAGATTGTGCGTGGCACAACAAATGCACGATTTTACGCGAGTACATTTCTGGTCGAAATTAGCTCCTAATAAATATTATCGTTGATAATGCACTCTATTGATATCCATTTAATTTACGCGTAGCCTATATTCATACCCCACTGTAAATATGCCACTACCCAACAGAAAGTAAGCCTGCCAGAGGAACCAAACAGTAGAACAAGTGTAATTAAATACTGCATGGAAAACAGCAGCCCACCAATAATGTTCATGTTTTAGGGGTTGAGTTTATGATTTGCAGTTTTTTTACAGAAAAATATACCAAAATGTAGCAGAAACTAAAACTATTTTGAAAAAAAATAAAATGCATACAAGTTTGTCACAGTGGTTATCATCATGGTTGATGCTTGTCTTTTTTTATGTTCCATTTCTAAAATTAGGGCAATAGATGTTAATTATTTTTCTGCACATTCAGCTCAAGTAAACACGATTTCCAGTGTTTCCCCACTATCTAATATCATGAGTGGGTATGTGGAAAATAGCCTAACCCCAATCAGACAGACAAATACAACTTGATAAGAGTGAAATTCTGTGGTATTTCTGTATAGCCTAGCTATGCACACATATTGAGGTATGAGGAGACTCGGGATAATGAATGATAATGCAACCAGAGGCATGGTTTGACATACATCTGCATCAGGCTCATCTGTTGTGACAGGCCTATCAGAGCGTTGCTCAGTTTGTTCTACCTTTGTGTACATTTCTCCTGCCATACCCAGGTAGCTTGGCATATCTGGGGACAGATATTGAAAATAAGCCAAGGTAGACCTACTGGAATCGTTTACCTACTGGAGTCATTTATTTTCTCAAAGCTTTTCAGCAAGCGAAGGTACTACAGTTTATGTTCCATTTGCCATCACTGATGGACATTTTATGGTGAATATAAAACCCCATCATCACTAGAGAGCGAGATCCGTGATACATTCATATTAGTGTGCATACAAGAAATAAAAACAGCTTGGCCCACAAAGAGTAGCATTTTACCTACTCTCAAGCAGAGAATGACTATTTTCTTACAATCATAGTCCTATTCATTTTCTATTTTATAAACATTCAAGATCAGTTGATCTCCCGTCAACATCAACACCCAGTAATGCAACCCACCATTAATCCGCCAAGGTCTATTCAGCCCTGTGCTGTAATAGCAGAGGCCTAAACTAAGCTCAAGACTCTTGACTGAGCAGAGAAAATATCCAGTCACAATGACCTGCTGACCCTTGCCCTCTAAGGCCATGATGGACACAGCTAAGTGATAAGTGAGGCACAGGTCAATAAATAAAAATAAAAACTAAATGTATGTCACATACACAGTTTACAGCAGGTATAAAAGGTGCTAGCTCCCTCAACAATGCAGAACATGAATCAATAATATCAATGAAAAGAGTTCAGTCAAAAATAACAAGTGGAAGAAGTGATAGAATAGGTAGTATGCATCGTAATAATGGACTGGATTTACAAATATAAAGTGGGCAGTGGAATCAATAGAATATAATAGAACAGCAGCATTGACTGTGTGTGTACGAGTTCTGAGTGTGTGTGTGTGTGGGTGTATGTGTGTGTGTACAAGTAAGTTTGAGTGTAAGGGTTGGATGTGTGGGTAGTCAGTGCAAATCATTTCTGCAGTGTTATTGTGCGTCCGGCCGTTGGCCCTGTTGTGGGGTCCTCTCCTCTCTCCATTTATTGACTTCCTAAATAATCTATTATGAGGTGATTTACGACGGCCCCCTCCTCCCTCCCTTAGCTTGTAGGTCGCTCCTCCATCCAGCACACATCTGCAGCAATGAAGCAGCATTTGATTTATCAGAGAATGGACGGAAGCCGCCCCATGCCACTTCTGTTGTTTGTTCAAAGTCTAGAGGAGAAGTAGGAAGCTATTAGAGATTGAAGAAGTCGCGGCAGAGGTCACAGACAAAGGTATGGAGAGAGAAGTCGCGGTAGAGGTCACGGACAAAGGTACGGAGAGAGAAGTCAGAGCAGAGTGGAGGGACGACAAGGACTGAGCACGCCACAGGGGAGTTAGTTTCATGTAATGAACGGGTTGCTCTTCCCTCTTACTTGGAAAAGAGGAATAGCTCGCTGCTATTATGAATGTCTGGAGCCTTTGATTTCTCTGACCTTTTCCTGTAGTCTGACAAGCTACTCCTGTCTAGGTCATCCCAGGAGAGGAGGCTTTATGAAGCAGAGCGTCTGTGTGAACGTCTATTTGAAGTCCTAGCGTTGTCTGCAGCACGGCCATGTAACACGTGAGATCCCATGCTGCTCATTGACTCACTGGGATATTATTAGACACCATTTAAACCCGGTAAAAAAACAAGACTTCTCTGTTTTCTCTGGTCGTTTGACAACAAGTATGGCGGCTTCTCAATTACCCTGACCAAGGAGGACTAGTTTAGATTCTACGGTGCAGTGATACATAATGCTTTGTGGATGTACAGAAAAATATATATTTATTAGGCCTACCAGGAAATACAACAGAAAAAAGCATAGCATTTACTTTCAAATATTTAGAAAAAAAATGTATGTATTTGACACACCAATAATTTCCCCTATAGATAGGCAACATACTACATTTACAAAGAAGAGAAACAGATAGATGGTTTCAATGATGTTTCTAGAGACAATATCTCTCTCTTCATCACTCAATACCTAGGTTTACCTCCACTGTATTCACATCCTACCTTACCTTTGTCTGTACATTATACCTTGATGCTATTTTATCGCCCCCAGAAACCTCCTTTTACTCTCTGTTCCAGACGTTCTAGACAACCAATTCTTATTGCTTTTAGCCGCACCCTTATTCTACTCCTCCTATGTTCCTCTGGCGATGTAGAGGTGAATCCAGGCCCTGCAGTGCCTAGCTCCACTCCTATTCCCCAGGCGCTCTCTTTTGACGACTTCTGTAACCGTAATAGCCTTGGTTTCATGCATGTTAACATTAGAAGCCTCCTCCCTAAGTTTGTTCTATTCACTGCTTTAGCACACTCTGCCAACCCGGATGTTCTAGCTGTGTCTGAATCCTGGCTTAGGAAGACCACCAAAAATTCAGACATTTTCATTCCAAACTACAACATTTTCAGACAAGATAGAACTGCCAAAGGGGGCGGTGTTGCAATCTACTGCAAAGATAGCCTGCAGAGTTCTGTCCTACTATCCAGGTCTGTACCCAAACAATTTGAACTTCTACTTTTAAAAATCCACCTCTCTAAAAACAAGTCTCTCACCGTTGCCGCCTGCTATAGACCACCCTCTGCCCCCAGCTGTGCTCTGGACACCATATGTGAACTGATTGCCCCCCATCTATCTTCAGCGCTCGTGCTGCTAGGCGACCTAAACTGGAACATGCTTAACACCCCAGCCATCCTACAATCTAAACTTGATGCCCTCAATCTCATACAAATTATCAATGAACCTACCAGGTACCTCCCCAAAGCCTTAAACACGGGCACCCTCATAGATATCATCCTAACCAACTTCCCCTCTAAATACACCTCTGCTGTCTTCAACCAAGATCTCAGCGATCACTGCCTCATTGCCTGTATCCGTAATGTGTCAGCGGTCAAACGACCTCCTCTCATCCCTGAAACACTTCAGCGAGCAGGCCTTTCTAATCGACCTGGCCGGGGTATCCTGGAAGGATATTGACCTCATCCCGTCAGTAGAGGATGCCTGGATATTTTTAAAAAATGCCTTCCTAACCATCTTAAATAAACATGCCCCATTCAAGAAATTTAGAACCAGGAACAGATATAGCCCTTGGTTCTCCCCAGACCTGACTGCCCTTAACCAACACAAAAACATCCTATGGCGTTCTGCATTAGCATCGAACAGCCCCCGTGATATGCAGCTGTTCAGGGAAGCTAGAAACCATTATACACAGGCAGTTAGAAAAGCCAAGGCTAGCTTTTTCAAGCAGAAATTTGCTTCTTGCAACACTAACTCAAAAAAGTTCTGGGACACTGTAAAGTCCATGGAGAATAAGAACACTTCCTCCCAGCTGCCCACTGCACTGAAGATAGGAAACACTGTCACCACTGATAAATCCACCATAATTGAACATTTCAATAAGCATTTTTCTACTGCTGGCCATGCTTTCCACCTAGCTACTCCTACCCCTGTCAACAGCACTGCACCCCCAACAGCAACTCGCCCAAGCCTTCCCCATTTCTCCTTCTCCCAAATCCATTCAGCTGATGTTCTGAAAGAGCTGCAAAATCTGGACCCCTACAAATCAGCCGGGCTAGACAATCTGGACCCTTTCTTTCTAAAATTATCTGCCGAAATTGTTGCCACCCCTATTACTAGCCTGTTCAACCTCTCTTTCGTGTCGTCTGAGATTCCCAAAGATTGGAAAGCAGCTGCGGTCATCCCCCTCTTCAAAGGGGGGGACACTCTTGACCCAAACTGCTACAGACCTATATCTATCCTACCATGCCTTTCTAAGGTCTTCGAAAGCCAAGTCAACAAACAGATTACCGGCCATTTCGAATCTCACCATACCTTCTCTGCTATGCAATCTGGTTTCAGAGCTGGTCATGGGTGCACCTCAGCCACGCTCAAGGTCCTAAACGATATCTTAACCGCCATCGATAAGAAACATTACTGTGCAGCCGTATTCATTGATCTGGCCAAGGCTTTCGACTCTGTCAATCACCACATCCTCATCGGCAGACTCAACAGCCTTGGTTTCTCAAATGATTGCCTCGCCTGGTTCACCAACTACTTCTCTGATAGAGTTCAGTGTGTCAAATCGGAGGGTCTGTTGTCCGGACCTCTGGCAGTCTCTATGGGGGTGCCACAGGGTTCAATTCTTGGACCGACTCTCTTCTCTGTATACATCAATGAGGTCGCTCTTGCTGCTGGTGAGTCTCTGATCCACCTCTACGCAGACGACACCATTCTGTATACTTCCGGCCCTTCTTTGGACACTGTGTTAACAACCCTCCAGGCAAGCTTCAATGCCATACAACTCTCCTTCCGTGGCCTCCAATTGCTCTTAAATACAAGTAAAACTAAATGCATGCTCTTCAACCGATCGCTACCTGCACCTACCCGCCTGTCCAACATCACTACTCTGGACGGCTCTGACTTAGAATACGTGGACAACTACAAATACTTAGGTGTCTGGTTAGACTGTAAACTCTCCTTCCAGACCCATATCAAACATCTCCAATCCAAAGTTAAATCTAGAATTGGCTTCCTATTTCGCAACAAAGCATCCTTCACTCATGCTACCAAACATACCCTTGTAAAACTGACCATCCTACCAATCCTCGACTTTGGCGATGTCATTTACAAAATAGCCTCCAATACCCTACTCAACAAATTGGATGCAGTCTATCACAGTGCAATCCGTTTTGTCACCAAAGCCCCATATACTACCCACCATTGCGACCTGTACGCTCTCGTTGGCTGGCCCTCGCTTCATACTCGTCGCCAAACCCACTGGCTTCATGTCATCTACAAGACCCTGCTAGGTAAAGTCCCCCCTTATCTCAACTCGCTGGTCACCATAGCATCTCCCACCTGTAGCACACGCTCCAGCAGGTATATCTCTCTAGTCACCCCCAAAACCAATTCATTCTTTGGCCGCCTCTCTTTCCAGTTCTCTGCTGCCAATGACTGGAACGAACTACAAAAATCTCTGAAACTGGAAACACTTATCTCCCTCACTAGCTTTAAGCACCAACTGTCAGAGCAGCTCACAGATTACTGCACCTGTACATAGCCCACCTATAATTTAGCCCAAACAACTACCTCTTTCCCAACTGTATTTAATTTATTTATTTATTTTGCTCCTTTGCACCCCATTATTTTTATTTCTACTTTGCACATTCTTCCATTGCAAAACTACCATTCCAGTGTTTTACTTGCTATATTGTATTTACCTTGCCACCATGGCCTTTTTTGCCTTTACCTCCCTTCTCACCTCATTTGCTCACATAGACTTGTTTATACTGTATTATTGACTGTATGTTTGTTTTACTCCATGTGTAACTCTGTGTCGTTGTATCTGTCGAACTGCTTTGCTTTATCTTGGCCAGGTCGCAATTGTAAATGAGAACTTGTTCTCAACTTGCCTACCTGGTTAAATAAAGGTAAAATAAATAAAATAAATAAATAGACATTTAAGACCAAACTGAAAATAAAAGTCTAACCTCTAACTTTAGTCCATATCCCGACAGGTCCCTATTGTTGAGGGCCACTTGTTCAGTGGCTCTACTTAACAAACAGCTTTGTCTACTCTGTCCCAGTCCTGTGGTTAACCCTGTTTGACTGCTAGAACCACAACACTGGATTACACAGCACTTCATGTGTGATTTATACCTTCAAATTCAAGTCCACTCTAGCAAAACCAGGTTAGCAAACACAATAAAACAATTGGATTGGACAAAATAAGGTGTTAAAAGTCCTCAAGTTGAGTCTCAATGAATTGTAAGCAGAAGAACTAACCCGCCATCTTGAGTTATTTACACCTTTTGTTTGGAAGCACAAAGACTTCATCCTGACCTGATCCATCTTGGCTATGTAGAAATAAACTATTGGAGAGGGGAAATCTCTAGAGGTGGTACTTCCAGGAAGGTAAGGCCATGATCGGAAATGTATTCACACTCCGAGCCAGAAGATCCTGCCCAGTAATCGACACAATCCACCTGTAGTATGTACAGCACTTTGGTGTCTCAGGGAGAGTTGGCATATGCAAAAAAACAAATTTCCAATTCACACATTGGTATTAATACATAAGTGGACATGTGTGAAATAGGACAAATATAAGCACCCACCAAATTATGGAATTATTATTATTTCAGATACAGACTGGGGAGAGTATAAGGAGTCTTAACTGTAAAACAGTTGGCATGATTACTGAGGAGAGGACTCCCTCCACACACTCAGAGAAAAAAAGGGTTCTTCGGCTGTCCCCATAAGATAACCCTTTGAATAACCCGTTTCAGTTCCAGGTAGAACACTTTTGGTTCCATGTAGAAACTTTTTGGGTTCCATGTAGAACCCTTTCCACAGAGGGTTCTACATGGAACTCAAAATAACCCCTTTGGAAGCTTTTTTTCTAAGCGTGTAGTATGAGACAAACAGTCCATAGAGTCAGTCACCCAGTTGGGGTTCCCACAGAATACACAGAGCCCAGTGGTTCACCCAATGTCTGAATCTGAGCTCTGGTTTATTATTGACCAGATGCTGATGCCTTGGTCCTTGAAGTCCTGGTGGTCTGAGAAGGGCCAAGCTGAGCACCATGTCTGGGTGGTGCTGGAGCACAGCCAGAGGCCGGAGATTCATCCAGCCAAACGCCTGGACACGGAGGTCCCAGACGGCCGACGCCGCAATCTTACTGTCCCCCCAGATACACAGCTGGGAGATCCCAGGATTCACCAGAGCTACGGGTTGAACAGCAAAGGCCACAAAAAGCAAGGAAGCAAGGAAAAGCGGCCATAAGAATTATTCATAAACCATACACTCTCAAAGTCTTATTCACGCACGCACGCACGCACGCACGCAAGCACACACACACACACACACACACACACACACACACACACACACACACACAGGTCAACACAAGGAAAGCACAGCAATGTACTCCAATGTGGGTTTTACATCGTAGGCTGGCTGCTAAAGGTAATGGGTCAGGAATTTACAGTCTCTAAATAGCATGAATGGTGTTTCTTTAAGAACCTCTGGTTGAATTGCATGTGCATTGAAAGGTCTGGTCAACAGCAGAAGAGACTGAGAAATACACAGTTGTAACGGCTGCCTGCTCCAGATTACTCTCCGCTCCATTTACTGAATGAATCTCTGTAAAGGGGCAACATTGTGACACATTATAACGGATGGCACTTAGATCACTATCTATGTGCCTACTGCCTCTGACATTCCAAGAGGGGGAACGTACGTGCTCTTCCTAGTTCTTCGACTACACAGCGTAACACTGGTGTGTTTGGATGGGACGTCCACATCTGGCCCTGGAAGAAGGAATCAAACTGGACAGCGTAAAATTGACTTCATAAGCTGTGTCCTCGGAGACTAATGGCCTCGTGCTGGACGAGACGGCCAAGAATTTATCTGCGTGCTCCTGTTCCATACGGGAAAATCAAGAGGCGTTCATTGCAGCATGTGGAAGATATAAGCCAGGTACTCCCAGTCCCAACTCCAGTGGATAGAGTGGAATGCAACGGGGAAAGAATACAGAAGAGGAATGTCATTGATCAAAACACAACCAAAGAGCATGCCTACAAAATATAAAAATAACCTTTGATAACTTGTAGGATTAATCCAAGTTCTCACTAGACTTTAGATCACGCTAATACTAACTAACTTATTGTCATGGTGTCAACGGTGTGAAAAACGGTATAGCCTGACTAGACTTACTACTCCATGTACAAAGCCAACCATCCAACAAAGTGAGGTTGGGTGAAGGGTGATAGATGGATCATGGAAGCCCATTATTACCTCAAGAATTTGGTATGCCTGAACTCCTCTCCATCTGGTTGTTATTACAGGCCTGATAATGATAGGTTAAACTGTCTATTTTTGTTTGTTTTGCTTCCCATAGTTTGTGTCAGGAAAAAGTATTTATTATATTAAGGGGTCAGTTGTAAGTAGTAGTCCTAAATGGCTGGTCCAAAAAGTAAGTAAGTGTCCATCCGCTGTTAGGTTGTAATCCTAATTATTTCCCCTATACTTTCTCCAATCTGAGAAATGCTGCAGAGAAAATGGCTGTAGGGCTGTCCTCTAGCATAACCTTTTCTAGTCTAGATGGCTCTGCCTCTCACATATTCCTCCCTCATCCCTCTCATCCTCCCTTGGTCCTACATCAGGCACTTCCTCCAGTGAGAGTAGTGATCTTCTAGCAGTGTCATTAGCCCGAGCTCTGTCAGAAATAAACTCCATTAGCTCAATCCTGGGATTCGAATAGGGCCTCCATCCTTACACCCCCTACTCTCCTCCTCCTCTCCTCTCCTCTCCTCCCTATACTATAAAATTGTCATCATCATGAAAATCAATCTTTTGGCCTCATTTTTCTGTTTGAGCATTCCTTCCTGGCTTGCGTACACACACACCTGGCCTGCTGTCTAAATACCACTGATCCCAGCAGTCAGTCACGACTAGGCAACCTCCTGCTTGGCTTTGTTCTTTTCTACACCTGAGCTGTCCCAACAGCCTTTCCTTTCTCTGGGTTAAAGGGTCTGGTCCTATAATAACTCACACGTCGAGATCCTGTTCTTGGCAATGCAGACAGATGAGACAGTCATTCAAAAGGTGTGTCTGCTGTGCTCCTCTGCGCAGCTTGCTCAGGAGGACCAGCTCTTGGCATGGAGCTCTGAGTTTCACGTTAATCTATTGAAACGTCCCATCATCACACCGTTCCGTGTGGGGAAGGGAGTTTTTTTTCTCAAAAGGTATTTCTGACACCCCACCCAGGTCTAAATCACACTGTGGGTGTTGATCGGTGAAGGAGATTACAGCCTGTTGTCACCTGGCTTGGCTATCAGGGTGTCAGGGGCCACGTCTCAGAGACAGGCGAAGAGATGGACGTGACAGACAGACAGGTGAGAGCTACAAATGTACCTGCCCCTTCAAAACCTTTAAAAAAAACACGAAACAGAATATTTTTTGACACTGGACGGTTTGGCCATTCCTCAGATGAAATGTGAGAGAAGGGATTCAAGTCATCCGTCCATACAGTGAGGGAAAAAAGTATTTGATTTTGTACGTTTGCCCACTGACAAAGAAATTATCAGTTTATAATTTTAATGGTAGGTTTATTTGAACAGTGAGAGACAGAATAATAACAAAAAAATCCAGAAAACGCACGTCAAAAATGTTATATTTTTGCATTTTAATGAGGGAAATAAGTATTTGACCCCTCTGCAAAACATGACTTAGTACTTGGTGGCAAAACCCTTGTTGGCAATCACAGAGGTCAGACGTTTCTTGTAGTTGGCCACCAGGTTTGCACACATCTCAGGAGGGATTTTGTCCCACTCCTCTTTGCAGATCTTCTCCAAGTCATTAAGATTTCGAGGCTGACATTTGGCAACTCGAACCTTCAACTCCCTCCACAGATTTTCTATGGGATTAAGGGCTGGAGACTGGCTAGGCCACTCCAGGACCTTAATGTGCTTCTTCTTGAGCCACTCCTTTGTTGCCTTGGCCGTGTGTTTTGGGTCATTGTCATACTGGAATACCCATCCACGACCCATTTTCAATGCCCTGGCTGAGGGAAGGAGGTTTTCACCCAAGATTTGACGGTACATGGCCCGTCCATCGTCCCTTTGATGCTGTGAAGTTGTCCTGTCTCCTTAGCAGAAAAACACCTCCAAAGCATAATGTTTCCACCTCCATGTTTGACGGTGGGGATGGTGTTCTTGGGGTCATAGACAGCATTCCTCCTCCTCCAAACACGGCAAGTTGAGTTGATGCCAAAGAGCTCCATTTTGGTCTCATCTGACCACAACACTTTCACCCAGTTGTCCTCTGAATCATTCAGATGTTCATTGGCAAACTTCAGATGGGCATGTACAGTGGGGAGAACAAGTATTTGATACACTGCCGATGTTGCAGGTTTTCCCACTTACAAAGCATGTAGAGGTCTGTCATTTATATCATAGGTACACTTCAACTGTGAGAGAGACGGAATCTAAACCTGAAGGATCTGGAGACGGTCTGCATGGAGGAGTGGGCCAAAATCCCTGCTGCAGTGTGTGCAAACCTGGTCAAGAACTACAGGAAACGTATGATCTCTGTAATTGCAAACAAAGGTTTCTGTACCAAATATTAAGTTCTGCTTTTCTGATGTGTCAAATACTTATGTCATGCAATAAAATGCAAATTAATTACTTAAAAATCATACAATGTGATTTTCTGGATTTTTGTTTTAGATTCCGTCTCTCACAGCTGAAGTGTACCTACGATAAAAAAAAATTACAGACCTCTACATGCTTTGTAAGTAGGAAAACCTGCAAAATCGGCAGTGTTTCAAATACTTGTTCTCCCCACTGTATATGTGATTTTTTGAGCAGGGGGACCTTGCGGGCGCTGCAGGATTTCAGTCCTTCACGATGTAGTGTGTTACCAATTGTTTTCTTGGTGACTATGGTCCAACCTGCCTTGAGATCATTGACAAGATCCTCTCATTTAGATCTGGGCTGATTCCTCACCATTCTCACGATCATTGCAACTCCACGAGGTGAGATCTTGCATGGAGCCCCAGGCCGAGGGAGATTGACAGTTCATTTGTGTTTCTTCCATTTGCGAATAAACACACCAACTGTTGTCACCTTCTCACCAAGCTGCTTGGCAATGGTCTTGTAGCCCATTCCAGCCTTGCGTTGGTCTACAATCTTGTCCCTGACATCCTTGGAAAGCTCTTTGGTCTTGGCCATGGTGGAGAGTTTGGAATCTGATTGATTGATTGCTTCTGTGGACAGGTGTCTTTTATACAGGTAACAAACTGAGATTAGGAGCACTCCCTTTAAGAGTGTGCTCCTAATCTCAGCTAGTTACCTGTATAAAAGACACCTGGGAGCCAGAAATCTTTCTGATTGAGAGGGGGTTGTCATGATATTGGCCTGGGGGTAGGTTTATGACAGTCATAAATACCTCTTCCCCCCTTTTTCCTCTCTCTACCCTACTGATGTTACATTTGCAAAACCCCTTGGTTAACATAGAGATTCTGGGAACATCAGAAGGTGGAGGGAAATGAACTATATTCTGGTAATCTGACCAATTGAAAATATGCAGTGGTACTTAATGAATATGATGTCAGTTCGGTTGTCATCTGAGACATTCTCATCAATGATAAGATGACATAAACTCTACAGTGGAAAGTCTACACATCAGAGTTATCGGATTCACATGGAATTGTTGTTCAATTTAAATGTTTGAATATGAAATTATTCGTGATGGGATGAAATGTGATTTTAGCTTCTAAAATGTGAGATTTGGGTTTCCATAAGGTTAGGGCTCTGCTCAATCAGTGGCCAGCCCCTGTGAAGGGACATGGGCTATAAAACTTTTCAAACACGCCATCCTCTCCCTTCCTATATAAAGCCTTGACGACAATATAACCTTCTGTTCCGAGGATGTGAGGACGACGGTCCGATGTCAGAATGGTTAAGATAATAACTACAGAACGAAGCCAACATCAGCGTGAGCGTTGGTTGCAAATGGTATGAACTTTGAACTCTTATTCACTACAGCCGTTGAGTTAGCAACAGCAGCTGCAAATGCAGGTTAGGAAGGAACCGACAGAGTATCCCGTCTACCACACAACGACGTTACTACAACGTTTCAATTTACCAGAGACATTCTTCAAAGGACAAAGGACTCGGTTGGGCAAAACGGTCTTCCATCTACCACCAACCTACCGAAGCGCACTTCAGAGTAAAAATTAATTGCATTTTCCTTTTCCAAATGGGCGGTAATTTAGAAGGCATAAGATTCTGTATTTATGATAGCACAGCTTCGCCCTTTGTTCCTCAGTCTTCCCACTCTTTCACTCAAACCTAGCCCTTTTCTTTTCTGTAACAAGCTGTCATATCTGTTCAGCCCGCTAGGGACGTTTTCCTTTATGATGTAATTTGTAATCAAGGTATGATTTAATAATGTGTATGTGTAGTTCTGTGTGATTAGTTAGGTATTTAGTAAATAAATAATTAAACACAATTTTGTATTGCTGATTCAACTTGTTAGCCAGTGTTCGTGCAGATAACCAAGAATTTACAACTTTCAGATGAGACTGAATTAAGGTGACGATTAATATTGACTGCTATTGATGTAAAATATTACTAGGTCTTTAAGAGTTTATTCGGAAGATAACAGCTCTATAAATATCATTATGTGGTGTCCCGACTCTCTAGTTAATTACATTTACATTATTAGCTCAATCAGGTAATATTAATTACGGGGAAATTATTTCATAGAATAGCATGTCATATCACTTAATCCGGCATTGCCAAAGACACAACAGGGTCAAATACTTATTTCCCTCATTAAAATGCAAATCAATTTGTAACATTATTTACATGCTTTTTTCTGGATTTTTTGTTGTTATTCTTTCTCTCACTGTTCAAATAAACCTACCATTAAAATTATAGACTGATAATTTCTTTGTCAGTGGGCAAAAGTACAAAATCAGCAGGGGATCAAATACTTTTTTTCCCTCACTGTAAGTCCATCACCCCCATCCCATATTAGGCATGGGTCTGACCTATGCTCCCTGTCAGCTGATAGATGTAGGCCTCACTAGTATTCCTGGTACACAGGAGCAGACCTGGGTTCAAATACTATTTTGCTTTAGCCTGCCTGGAATGCCACTGGGGCCAAGCTTCCTTCCATCCAGGACCTCTATACCAGGCGGTGTCAGAGGAAGGCCCAAAAAATTGCCAAGGACCTCCAGCCACCCTAGTCATAGACTGTTCTCTCTGGTACCCCAAGTGGTACCAGAGCGCCATGTCTAGGTCAAAAAGGCTTCTTATATCAGCTTCCACCCCCAAGCCATAACGCTCTTGAACAGTT
The DNA here is from genome assembly GCF_013265735.2 of Oncorhynchus mykiss. Taxonomy (NCBI): domain Eukaryota; kingdom Metazoa; phylum Chordata; class Actinopteri; order Salmoniformes; family Salmonidae; genus Oncorhynchus; species Oncorhynchus mykiss. The sequence continues at coordinate 65,088,559 of NC_048575.1, read as the reverse complement.
AATCAAATAGCTACCCAGATTAGTTGCATTGTCCCCACCCCACAACCCATTTTTAAGCTGCTGCTATTCTCTGTTTATTATCCATGCATAATCACTTTACCTCTACCTACACCTACATATGACCTAAATTACCTCGACTAGCCGGTGCCCCCGCACATGGACTCTGTACCGGAACCCCCTGTATAAAGCCTCGCTACTGTTATTTAGTTGTTGCTCCTTAATTTTTTGTCCTATATTTTTTTTTCTTTCTTAAAACGGCATTGTTGGTTAAGGGCTTGTAAGTAAACATTTCACTGTAAGGTCTACACCAGATGTATTTGGCGTATGTGACAAATACAATTTGATTTGATTTGATATACAGTCAGTACCAGTACTCGATCAATGTGCAGAGGTTTTTGAGAGGTATAAGGTATTTGAGGTATATATGTACACGAAGGCAGGGTAAAGTCACTAGGCATCAGGATAGTAAGAGTAAAATGAAGAACAGAGTAGCAGCAGCAAATGATGAGTGTGTGTAATGTGTATGTATGTGTGTTTGTGTTGTGTCTGTCTCTCTCTGTCCACTTCTCTCTGCCTCTCCATCTGTCTATCTATATCTGACTGGAGGAACCCGTCTCTCCGTGTCTGTCAGTAGTGAGCCACAACCTTTGGCTCACTCCAAAATCCAAATCTATGACACTTGTTCAAAACACACACGTACCAATATCCTCACAAATATGTAACTTACAAAAAAGTTCAAAGATTGTTCATTCCTAAGTCATAGATATGAAGGTTACCAAAGCTCAGCTCAGCCGAAGATAATGGCCCTCTAGAAGCCATGTGTAATAAATTAAGTTCTGTCCTTATCTGAGGTTGATAAGCCCATTTCACAGCCCTTCACCTCTACTGAGGAGCAGAGCAGAACTACCATCAGGACAGGACTCCACTGTGTTCTGTCAAACTCAGTTCCCCCTCCACCTCAGGGTCAACTCCTTCCCTCCCCCAGCTCGGCCTGTCCCACTGCCATGGGTGGTGTGGGGGTGATTCCACTGCCCAGTTTGTGTGGGGGTGATTCCTCTGCCCTGTTTGTGTGGGGGTGATTCCACTGCACTGGGTAGTGTCGATGTGATTCCACTGTTCTGAGTGGTGTGGGGGTGGTTCCACTGCTCTGGGTGGTGTGGTGGTCATTCCACTGCGCTGGCTGGTGTATGGGTGATTCCACTGCACTGGGTGGTGTCGATGTGATTCCTCTGTTCTGAGTGGTGTGGGGGTGGTTCCACTGCTCTGGGTGGTGTTCGGGTGATTCCACTGCACTACGTGGTGTGGGGATGATTCCACTGCACTGGGTTGTGTGGTGGTCATTCCACTGCGCTGGCTGGTGTATGGGTGATTTCACTGCGCTGGGTGGTGTGGAGGTGATTCAACTGCATTGGGTGGTATAGGGTGATTCCACTGCATTAAGAGGTGTGGAGTGATTCCACTGCAATGGGTGGTGTGGGGGTAATTCCACTGCACTGGGTGGTTTGGGGTCATTTGTGGACTGGGGTCCTATGGCGCTCAGTCTTTATTGTAGCCTCCCACTGTGAACGACTGCTCCTTTATTGTAGCCTCCCATTGTGAACGCCTGTTGCTTTATTGTAGCCTCCCACTGTGAACGACTGTTGCTTTATTGTAGCCTCCCATTGTGAACGACTGCTCCTTTATTGTAGCCTCCCATTGTGAACGCCTGTTCCTTTATTGTAGCCTCCCACTGTGAACGACTGTTGCTTTATTGTAGCCTCCCACTGAGAACGACTGCTCCTTTATTGTAGCCTCCCACTGTGAACGACTGTTCCTTTATTGTAGACTCCCACTGTGAACGACTGCTCCTTTATTGTAGCCTCCCACTGTGAACGACTGCTCCTTTAATGTAGCCTCCCACTGTGAACGACTGTTCCTTTCTTGTAGCCTCCCACTGTGAACGACTGCTCCTTTATTGTAGCCTCCCACTGTGAACGACTGCTCCTTTATTGTAGCCTCCCACTGAGAACGACTGCTCCTTTATTGTGGCCTCCCACTGTGAACAACAGTTCCTTTATTGTAGCCTCCCACTGTGAACGACTGCTCCTTTATTGTAGCCTCCCACTGTGAACGACTGCTCCTTTACTGTAGACTCCCACTGTGAACGACTGCTCCTTTATTGTAGACTATCACTGTGAACGACTGCTCCTTTACTGTAGCCTCCCACTGTGAATGACTGTTCCTTTATTGTAGCCTCCCACTGTGAACGACTGCTCCTTTAATGTAGCCTCCCACTGTGAACGACTGCTCCTTTACTGTAGCCTCCCACTGTGAATGACTGTTCCTTTACTGTAGCCTCCCACTGTGAATGACTGTTCCTTTAATGTAGCCTCCCACTGTGAATGACTGTTCCTTTAATGTAGCCTCCCACTGTGAACGACTGCTCCTTTATTGTAGCCTCCCACTGTGAACGACTGCTCCTTTAATGTAGCCTCCCACTGTGAACGACTGCTCCTTTACTGTAGCCTCCCACTGTGAATGACTGTTCCTTTACTGTAGCCTCCCACTGTGAATGACTGTTCCTTTAATGTAGCCTCCCACTGTGAATGACTGTTCCTTTATTGTAGCCTCCCACTGTGAACGACTGCTCCTTTAATGTAGCCTCCCACTGTGAACGACTGTTGCTTTACTGTAGACTCCCACTGTGAATGACTGTTCCTTTACTGTAGCCTCCCACTGTGAATGACTGTTCCTTTAATGTAGCCTCCCACTGTGAACGACTGCTCCTTTACTGTAGCCTCCCACTGTGAATGACTGTTCCTTTAATGTAGCCTCCCACTGTGAACGACTGCTCCTTTACTGTAGCCTCCCACTGTGAATGACTGCTCCTTTAATGTAGCCTCCCACTGTGAACTTCATTGCATATGTGTTTTCTGTTTGGTTAACGTCCTCCAAGTTTTTGATATTTTTATTACCTCTCGCGGGTCGTTCATCAGGCAAGACAGAGCAACAAGCAGAGCAGTCACCCGGAAGGCAGATACCCCAGCCCTTGGCCTCGCTATACTGCCGTCCACACAAAAATACTTTTGTGGGAAGAAGTGGAGATGGCTGTCTGGGTGTCACACTGCACTGCACTTCAGGATAATTTAAAAACCATGGTTGGATCCTTACCCCCAGCTCGCTTTTTAAAATATTCTCCAGAATGACATACAGTGCCTTGCGAAAGTATTCGGCCCCCTTGAACTTTGCGACCTTTTGACACATTTCAGGCTTCAAACATAAAGATATAAAACTGTATTATTTGTGAACAATCAACAACAAGTGGGACACAATCATGAAGTGGAACGACATTTATTGGATATTTCAAGCTTTTTTAACAAATCAAAAACTGAAAAATTGGGCGTGCAAAATTATTCAGCCCCCTTAAGTTAATACTTTGTAGCGCCACCTTTTGCTGCGATTACAGCTGTAAGTCGCTTGGGGTATGTCTCTATCAGTTTTGCACATCGAGAGACTGACATTTTTTCCCATTCCTCCTTGCAAAACAGCTCGAGCTCAGTGAGGTTGGATGGAGAGCATTTGTGAACAGCAGTTTTCAGTTCTTTCCACAGATTATCGATTGGATTCAGGTCTGGACTTTGACTTTCTTTGAACCATTCCTTGAACCATTCCATTGTAGATTTTGCTTTATGTTTTGGATCATTGTCCTGTTGGAAGACAAATCTCCGTCCCAGTCTCAGGTCTTTTGCAGACTCCATCAGGTTTTCTTCCAGAATGGTCCTGTATTTGGCTCCATCCATATTCCCATCAATTTTAACCATCTTCCCTGTCCCTGCTGAAGAAAAGCAGGCCCAAACCATGATGCTTCCACCACCATGTTTGACAGTGGGGATGGTGTGTTCAAGGTGATGAGCTGTGTTGCATTTACGCCAAACATAACGTTTTGCATTGTTGCCAAAAAGTTCAATTTTGGTTTCATCTGACCAGAGCACCTTCTTCCACATGTTTGGTGTGTCTCCCAGGTGGCTTGTGGCAAACTTTAAACGACACTTTTTATGGATATCTTTAAGAAATGGCTTTCTTCTTGCCACTCTTCCATAAAGGCCAGATTTGTGCAATATACGACTGATTGTTGTCCTATGGACAGAGTCTCCCACCTCAGCTGTAGATCTCTGCAGTTCATCCAGAGTGATCATGGGCCTCTTGGCTGCATCTCTGATCAGTCTTCTCCTTGTATGAGCTGAACGTTTAGAGGGACGGCCAGGTCTTGGTAGATTTGCAGTGGTCTGATACTCCTTCCATTTCAATATTATCGCTTGCACAGTGCTCCTTGGGATGTTTAAAGCTTGGGAAATCTTTTTGTATTCAAATCCGGCTTTAAACTTCTTCACAACAGTATCTCGGACCTGCCTGGTGTGTTCCTTGTTCTTCATGATGCTCTCTGCGCTTTTAACGGACCTCTGAGACTATCACAGTGCAGGTGCATTTATACGGAGACTTGATTACACACAGGTGGATTGTATTTATCATCATTAGTCATTTAGGTCAACATTGGATCATTCAGAGATCCTCACTGAACTTCTGGAGAGTGTTTGCTGCACTGAAAGTAAAGGGGCTGAATAATTTTGCAAGCCCAATTTTTCAGTTTTTGGTTTTGTTAAAAAAGTTTGAAATATCTTCTACAAAAGTTTGAAATCCCTTCTACAAAATAAACCGAATAACCAGAGCTCATATTTTCAGTATATTGAATCAAACCCTTTCTAGTGTTATTGTAGACGTGTTTGCAGCAAAAAACTGAGTGTTTGCAAATATTGCTAATTCAAGCATTCATTTGTAAAAAAAGGCCTGGAAAGAATAACACCCCTCCACAGTACAGGAGTGTAGTATATCAAGTCCCAGGTTCCTCTCTACACTGATTCATGGAGTAGACGTCAAATATTGGGCAGTTTCTTTCGCTCATGAAATCAACAGAAAACATAGCGTCAAATGAGGCGTTGCGGCTCAGATGAACTCGGTTGTTACGTAAGATAATATTTGGCAGAAGAGTGATGAGATGTTAATTTTTTCAGCGTCACTAAAGCAGCTAGACTATAGCATTAGGACGGTTCTGGTCTGAGGACTGAGGACACGTGTGTCTGTGTGTTTGTGTGTGTGAAAAAGAGTGTATGAGAGAGTATGAATGTGAGAAAGGTGCGTATGCGTGCTTGCATGTGCGTGCTTGTATGTGCGTGGCAGTGACACCCAAGTACAGAGACTGGCCCTGCAATGCTGATTTATGACCCAGAGCCCTGCAGAGACGCATCCTCTGGATAGTATGTTTTCCCACTGAGAGAAGAGAGCCAGGGAGGGCCTGGGGAGAGCAGACCTACCTGGGTTCAAATACTATTTAAACTCATTTGAAATACTGTATATGTGATTGATTGAGCTTACCTGCTGTGATGTAACCAACAGAAAAGTCTCAAAAGGGCATAACCTGCCCACCTGGAACTCCAGGCAGGGTAGAGAAAACACTCAAAGTCTTTGAAAGATTTTAAATATTATTTGAACCCAGGTCTGGGAGAGAGAAGAGCATTTGCAGAGAACCTGTGGAGAGTGCTCACCCTCACTGACCTAGAGTCTGTGCTGTCCGTCAAGCGTCCAGGAGGAGAGGCCCTCCTCTGAGGAGCCAGAGACAGCACTCTGCCTGGCGGGGTCAAAGTCCAGACACATGACGGGCTCATGGTGGACAGCTGCATTGCTCAGCACGGACTCTGTGATACGTCCCACAGTGCCAGGTAGCGGGAGGGGGGGGGGGGGGGGTGAGGAGAAAGGCAAGAGAGAGACAGGAAGGGAGAGAGAGGGGGGAGAGAAAGGGAGAGACAGAGTGAGAGAGAGAGAGAGAGAGAGAGAGAGAGATAGAGAGAGAGAGAGAGAGAGAGAAAGAGAAGGAGCAATAGATAAATCGCATATGAGAAAGAGTAAGTTGAGAAGGAGGGGGGAGAAAAAGGGAATAGGAAGAGAGAGGGAGAGATAAGTTACTACAGAAGCCACAGGGCTGTGCAGAAAGCGCAGGGGTTATCTGTATGAGAGCACACTGACACTGTGGGACCATTACTCTCCCACTGGCCTGGCAGACAGATTATTACAGTGCTCGTCACTTTACTCCTCATCTGTATCCCTCCCTGTAGGATCAGACCTGCTGCTGCATATAGACCCTCACCAGGGTCTTGACCTGACTGCAGTTCGGTGTCTTAACTGACTTCAGTGGGCATATGCTCACCTTCGATGGCCACTGGCACACTGGAGAAGTGTGCTTTTCACGGATGAATCCTGGTTCAACTGTACCGGGCAGATGGCAGACAGAGTGATGGCGTCGTATGGGCGAGCGGTTTGTTGATGTCAATGTTGTGAACAGAGTGCCCCATGGGGGCGACATCCTGAGGCCCATTGTCGTACCATTAATCCACCGCCATCACCTCATGTTTCAGCACGATAATGCACTGCCCCATGTCGCAAGGATCTGTATACAATTCCTTGATGTTGAAAATGTCCCAGTTCATGGCCTGCATACTTACCAGACATGTCACCCATTGAGCATGTTTGGGATGCTCTGGATCGACGTTCATGACAGCATGTTGTAGTTCCCGCCAACATCTTCGTACAGCCATTGAAGTGGAGTGGAACAAGATTCCACAGGCCACAATCAACAGCCTTCGATCAACTCTATGCGAAGGGGATGTGTCGTGCTGCATGAGGCAAATGGTGGTCACACCAGATACTGACTGGTTTTCTGATCCAAGCCCCTACTTTCTTTAAAAGTTATCTTTCAATTGACTGATTTCCTTATATAAACCATAACCCAGAAAAGTATTTTTTTTCAGTGAATATTTTTTTCTACGAAAATTAATAAAAAATGTAAAGCAGAAATGTCTTGAGTCAATAAGTATTCAACCTCTTTGTTATGGCAAGCCTAAATAAGTTCAGGAGGACAGAAATGTAATGACTACCTCATATCTGTACTCCACAAATACAATTATTTATCTGTAAGGTCCCCCAGTCGAGCAGTGGATTTCAAAAAGAGATTAAACCACAAAGACCAGAGAGGTTTTCCAATGCCCTGCAAAGAAAAGCACTGGTTGATAGATGGGTCAAAAAATGAAAAAGCAGACATTGAATTTCCATTTGAGCATGGTGAAGTTATTAATTACACCTAGTCACCACAAAGATACAGGCATCCTTCTGAACTCCTTACTAAGTTGCCGGAGAGGAAGGAAACTGCTCGGGGATTTCCCCATGAGGCCAATTTAAAACAGTTTAATGGCTGTGATAGGAGAAAACTGAAGATGGATCAACAACATTGTAGTTATTCCACAATACTAACCTAAATGACAGAGTGAAAAGAAGGAAACCTGTACAAAATAAAAATATTCTAAAACATGCATCCTGTTTGCAACAAGGGACTAAAGTAAAACAGCAAACAATGTGTCAAAGAAATTAACTTTATGTCCTGAATAGAAAGCGTTATGTTTGGGGAAAATCCAACACAACACATCACTACCACTCTTAATATTTTCAAGCATCTTGGTGTCTGTATCATGCTACGGGTACGCTTGTCATCTGAAATTATTTTAGGATAAAAAGAAACGGAATAAAGCACAGTCAAAATCCTAGAGGAAAACCTGGTTCTGTCTGCTTTCCAACAGACACTGGGAGACATATTCATCTTTCAGCAGGACAATAACCTAAAACACAAGGCCAAATACACACTGGAGTTACTTACCAAGACCGACACTTTGTCATTATGGGGTATTGTGTGTAGATAGGTGAGATTTTTTATTTATTTAATCCATTTTGAATTCAGGCTGTAACACAACATGTGGAATAAGTCAAGGGGAATGAATACTTTATGAAGAGAAATTACATGTCTACCGCAATTACCTTGTACCCCTGCACATCGACTTGGTACTGGTACCCCGTGTTTATAGCCAAGTTATCGTTACTAATAGTGTATTTATTTCTCATGTTATTATTTCTCATGTTATTATTTCTCATGTTATTATTTCATTTTCTTTCTCTCTGCATTGTTGGGAAAGGCCTGTAAGTCAGCATTTCACTGTTAGTCTACACCTGTTGTTTACGAAGAATGTGAAAATAACATTTGATTTGATTTCACAGACATTCTCTATACACTGAGTGCACAAAACATTAGGAACACCTTCCTAATATTTAGTTGCAGCCCCCTTTGCCCTCAGAACACCCTCAATTCGTCAGGGCATGGACTCTACAATGTGTTGAAAGCGTTCCACAGGGATGCTGGCCCATGTTGACTCTAATGCTTCCCACAGTTGTTTCAAGTTGGCTGGATGTCCTTTGGGTGCTGGACCATTCTCGATACACACGGGAAACTGTTGAGCGTGAAAAGCCCAGCAGCGTTGCAGTTCTTGATACACTCAAACCGGGGTGCCTGGCACTTACTACCCTGTTCAAAGGCACTTAAATATTCACTCTCTGAATGGCACATATACACAATCCATGTCTCAATTGTCTCATCTACACTGATTGAAGTGGATTTATCAAGTGACATCAACAAGGGATCATAGCTTTCAGCTGGATTCACCTGATCAGTCTGTCAAGTTCCGAATGTATTGTATAGTCAGTATATATACTACAGTATACTAGTGCACACCCAGATAAGAGTCCACCCCCATGAACCTTTTACTATGCCTTTACTGGCTGCCTGAGAAGGATCCCTGGTATTACCTGAGACAGGGAAGAGGAGAGGTGTTATACGGAGGAATATGGTGTACTCCTAAATCAGTTGAGTGGATGAAAACATAAAGGTGAGCTGATAAAAGCAGAGGGCTCCATATTAGAAGATTTACAGGGGAGGAGGAGAGCTCCTCGACCCTGCTCTCCTTCTATCCTCCCCTCCCCTCCTCTCCTACCCTTCCCACAGGCCCACCATTCATCTTTCTCGGCAAGTAAAGGCACAGCTCCCTCAGTCTGCAAGCTCTACCCCTTTATGCACCTCCACCTGATGTATGCAAATCAGGGATACAACAACCTATCATTATGTAGTCAAGTGGAAAGAAAAATAGAATGCTGGCAGATATCGCAACCCAACAAGTTTAGAGGGAGGGTATCTCCATAACTATAACAGAATCTTCAAATAGCATCTATGCTGCTTCTTGTATTGTTTGTGCTCTTCTTTGAACACATCTAGAGGCAGAGCATACCATCAGGCCCGAGCGATAGTGTGCCCTGCATAGAGGCCAGGCTGAAGAAGGAGAGGCACTTTTTCATATGTGTAAGGGGTGCAGAGAGCCGAAGACACTTTTTCCCTTCTCCCCAAGTCCTCTTCTCACTTAACGGTATATTTCCCTTTTCAAGCCTTAAACGAATTATAGACAGATCCGTGTATGCCTTATAAACACATCACTAATGAACGATATCATGAGATTTATGAAAACAAATAAAAACAAGTGAAAATCAGCGTTTTTCCTGCCTGCTAGCTGGGCTGTGTCCGTTGCTAAGCATTACCTCCTGCTGCCCCTCAGCCCTTGCACTTCACGTTAAGTGTAGGAGCTCCTTGATTGATGATGTCACAGGGCGAAGGTCGGGGAACCCTGGGTAGACACCTAATTCATTATATCCTCTGTTGCCCCTCTAAAAGAGGGCTCTCTGCTGAAGTAGGACTGATGCTTGAAAAAAAGATTCATCAATATAAAGCACAGCTGGCAAGATAGATGAACACTGAACAGTGTACCCAGAGAGAGTGAGAAGAAAAGTGGGACTGTTATTCCCCATTCAACCCCATCTCCTAGACTGTGTCCCAAATGGCACCCTATTCCCTATATAGTGCTATAGTGCACTACTTTTGACCAGGTCAGTGCACTATACATTGGGTGCAATTTGTGATGCGGCCATTGTTACCTCTTAGTCTTCTGTACAGACCTAGCCTGGCCTCTTTCAGCACTCTTAAGCTTTGCCTCACTGAGTAGAGGGTCAGACTTGTGTCATCACAGCAGCAAGATTTCTGATCTGTTGCCACAAGAAAAGGGCAACTAGTGAAGAGCAAACACCATTGTAAAAACAACTGATGTTTATTAGTATTTATTTTCCCTTTTGTACTTTACCTATTTCTACATCATTACAACATTATCTACATTACAACATCATCTACATTATTACTGTATATAGCCATAATATGACATTTGACAAGTCTTTATTCCTTTGCAACTTTTGTGAGTGTAATGTTAACTGTTTATTTCTGATTGTTTATTTCACTTTTGTTTATTATCTATTTCATTTGCTTTGACAATGTTAACATATGTTTCCCATGCCAATAAAGCCCTTTGAATTAAATTGAATTTAGAGAGAGAGAGGGAAAGCGGGAGAAAGCAAGAAAGAGAGAAGGAGAGAGAGGGAGAAGGAGAGAGAGGGAGAAGGAGAGAGAGGGAGAGGCACAGTGAAGTGACTGACCAGGGATAAGGAAAGGTGGGCACCACACCGCATCAGCACATACGGAATCAATCCCATCCCGATTCCCGTCCATCCATCCAGTCCCTCTGCAGAGCGCCATGACATCATGGCTCTGGGGCGATGAGCTGAGAGTGATGGATATCTGTATAGGAACATTTCCGTCTGGCCCGCAGCCTCTGTTCATGTTAAAAGCCTTGCACATCATACATCACCGTCTACCGGCATCCCTCCCCGAGCCCACATCTCACATCTCCCCTCCTCTCTGCTCCGGACAACATATGGAGGCACTTTCTCCTTCTGCATCTCTACCACTTGACGGCCTCATAGCAAATCAGATTGCAGATTGAGCTTGTTTACCTTCCAGACCTTGTTCTGAATGCTTACATTAGAGAAGGCTGGGGAGGGGAGAGGGGGAAGAAACGCAGAGAGAAAACCTAAAATAGGGGAAGCCTAAACCAAAAGAAAGTGCTACTTAATATGACATTTAACCTTTTCCAAACTTCCAGCGGTGAGCGTTTAAAAGCCGGCAATAAATCTGTTCTCAGTTCTCAGTCAGTATGATGGAGGATCCCTACTCTCACTCTCAGTTACAAGATATAGGGAGGAGAGGAGAGAGGAGATGGAGAGAGAGGGAGGGAGAGAGAGAAAAGGTGAGAGAGAGAATGAGAGAGAGAGGGAAAAAGAGGAGAGAAGACTCAGTGTCTTCCCCCCCGGTGTGTGTGAAAGGTTGAGGAAACAGCGGGCTGCACCAGCAAGGATCATGTGTATAATGAGGCGACAGTCTTGAGATTGATTGACAGAATGTGTGAGGTGGCAGAGCCTACTGTAGTCCACAACACTTGGTTAACACATCATCCCCTTCACCCACGAAGACAAACACACATACAGTTTATCTCGCATGCACACATACTAACACACACCTACATTTATTAAAACCCACCTCTGCATTTCCCTTTGGTGGGTAAGCTTTTACGTCTATCTCCACTATCTACACATTGCAGCAAGTTTCCGACTAGCTCTGTGACAGTTCCAAGACGATTCCTTGCCTGGTGATGAGATGATCAAACTGGAATTATTTAATATCACCTGGGTTTTGTGCTTGTCAGAATTAATAGTGTCAGAATGAATAGTTTTGTTTTCTGGCAGTCAACCCTGAAACGGGATTGGCTTCCAACATAAGATGAAAGGATAGAGTAAAAGGACCCAACTCTACGAAACCAAAGAAAACAAACAGTATTAGGCAACAGAGGGACAATTAGCATTGATGTCTGGTGATCCACCCCATACCGCCCAGGGTCAACATACACGCATGCACACGTACACACACACACAAACATAGATTCATGTTGACACTAAACTCCCCATGCAGACCCAAACCACCAACTGTCGTCAACAACCAGCAGCAATTCATTAAACGTCTTGCATAAGCAGAAAATCATAAATACCGCAAAGCAAAAAATCTGAATTAACTGTGAAAATAATTACAGGTCTCTTTAATAGGGGGGGAATAAAACTTTTGACAGTATTTACAAAACAGAGGAGGAGGGCGAGGGATCTTTAGATGTGATGCACAGCTGGCTGGCGGGTAGAGCGAGGGCTGGTTGGGTGGCTGATATATCTCTGTTGAACCCCAGCCCTTCTACACATTGTAATTACAGTGTTGGGACTCAACGTCCTGAATCGAAAAAGGCGCTGGAAAAATGGCCCGGGACAACGTATAGCTAGCTATAAATCATCGCGCCAAGAGGAGTCTTCTCAATTATTTGTTGACATATCTTTTATGTATGTGTCTTGTCGAGGGCTCTCGAACAATCTGTTTATAACCAGTAAAAATAGATACATTTAGGAGGAAGAAAGAGAGGAAGGGAAGGGAAAATATTTTTTCATTTTATGGCCATAAGTGAACAGACTGAACATTACAGTGCCATGCAGTGAGGTGAGGATAGTACTGTTAGCTTGCTGTAGATACAGGTTGCTGGACGCTAGATTGTGTCCCAAATGGCACCCTATTCCCTTTATAGTGCACTACTTTTGACCAGGGTCAATAGAGCTCTGGTCAAAAGTAAAGCACTATATGGGGGATAGTGTGCCTTTTGGGATGCACACGGTGACTTGCTACTGGGAGAATAGGACAGTGTATTCGCTACCAGTTACCTGCCATAGCTTGATACACATATCCCTTCCCAGCTTGGCTTGTGGCATGGGGGAGCTGACTGGGCAGGTCAATTATCTTTACCTGTAGGAAGAGGGACAGTCAAACACTGAAAAGCTGATTTCTAAATGTTTTAACGGTTATTAGATTCAAACTAAATAACTAACTATCCCACCTAGGCAATAAATGCCTACTCCACCCTAGACCCCAGTCACACACACAATGCCCAATCATAGGCTCCCTAGTGGCGGAGTGGTCTAAGGCACTGCATCTGAGTGCAAGAGGCGTCACTACAGTCCCTGGTTTGATTCCAGGCTGTATCACATCCGGCCGTGATTGGGAGTCCCTTTGGGCGGCGCACAATCGGCGAAGCATCGTCTGGGTTTGGCCGGGGTAGTCCATGATTGTAAATAAGAACTTGTTCTTAACTGACTTGCCTAGTTAAATAAAAGTTCAATAAAAACATAGAAAAAAATAAGCTACAGCTGGCCATCGTTCTTGCAACCAACAGTGAAGAACAGAGGCAAGGCAAACTTTAGGCCAGGTGCCAGTCATTTTTTTTGTGTCTTTTATTTTCATTAATCAAGTTCAAACTTGAATCCCTCGTTTCAGTGCACAACAGGAAACTACAAGAAAACGTATGTAGTAAAACACAATGGGAGGACATAACAGCTTTACACTTTATGGGCTTACGTCTTACTACTTTCAACTACTACTAGGCTCTGATCCATCAGGCAGACAGAGCTGTACTACAGTCTATAATAAATCCTAATAAGACCTGACCTCCTGACGCAAGTGTCGTTTTCCTGACCTAGACACACTGTCATTGACTCTGATAAAATACACACAGTCTAATGAAAGCTCATTAGAGAGAGAGGGAGAGAGACAGAGAGAGAGAGAGAGAAAGAGGGAGGGAGAGAAAAGGAAGAGAGTGTGAGGGAGAGAGTGAGAGAGAACATTAGATATCATGAGGGAAAGGGCGAGTGAGAGAGAGAGAGACCCTATTAGCTACAGCTACTCACAGTCTCTCTCTGTCTGACTTCCCTATGGCCACACTACTCAGTCTCTCTGACTGATCCAGAGAGAGAGAGAGATACATCCTCATTAAGGCTGAGAATAAACATCCTGTTTAACAGACCAATCAGATTAAATATCCTGTTTTAAAGGACCAATCAGATTACACATCCCATCTAACCAGCCAATCAGAACAAACATCTGTTTAAGGAAGCAATCTGTATTTTATCGGGGTGCCACATCTGTGCCATGTTTACCCCTGAGCTAATAGCCAGACAAAGAGGGCTTTAAGGAGCAGCCTCTCTCGCTGTGCCTCAGGTGGAGTGTTCTTGTGTGGCACACACACACACACACACACACACACTTATGCCCATAAATTAAACACCCACTCTATTAATTAATGCTTTTTCAATGGCAGCAATCCGCTGGCAGCGAGCAGTAAACATTAAACCTACCTGCCTCCTAAATTGATGGTGCTGCTCCTTCCTTTCAATCCCCCTCTGGCTCGGATCTACACCATGTTTTGTGGCTGTGTGTGTGGAGGCATGGGTCTAAATCTATGATTAGGATCCCCTGGGAAAGGCATGGATAACAGTGGGGCAGCCAGGGGTGGGACAGGAGAACGGGACAGTGATAAGAGAGGATGTGTGTGTGTGTGTGTGTGTGTGTACCTGCATGTAGTCACAATGGCATTATTGAGGGTGCTGGGCTTGAAGGCGTCCCGTTGACTCGTCCAGCCTGTCTCTATAGTGGTGGCATGTTTGGCTGGATCGAGTTACTAGCCTGTCGCTTTCATGTGAGGCTTCATTAGAGCAGGGTGAGTAACATGAATCTGGAGGCAATGAAGGTGCCTGAAAAGCTGCCTGTCGCCTCCCAGCCCTGCTTCACTGCACACTGACTGGACTGGGCTATGGCTTTCCACTACCGTCTCATACCCTAACAAACACAAATGAAAGCAAGGGGGAAATGTGTAATAATTTGTCTGTCATTGGCTGATGCACTCTAAACCGTGCCTACTCACAAGTTTCTTTCAGACAGGTCATGAGGAGAGGAAAGTGACACAATACAGCACTTCCATGAACCTAAATTGTTATGTGTTGACAGGTGTATTATCAAAAGTTGCACTGTAACTCATGAACAAACAGCAAATATCCAGGACATCATCTCCCTCTCTTATCCCCCCCTCCCCTCCCTCTCTCATCTCCTCCCCTCCCTCTCTCGCCTCCTCCCCTCCCTCTCGCCTCCTCCCTCTCTCTCCCACCCACTCCCCTCCCTCATCTCCTCCCCTCCCTCTCTCGCCTTCTCCCTCTCCCATCCCTCCCTCCCCTCCCTCCTCCCTCTTTCGCCTCCTCCCCTCCCTCCCTCTCTCGCCTCCTCCCCTCACTCACCCCTCCCACCCACCCACTCCCCTCCCTCTCATGCCTCCTCCCCTCCCTCTCTTACCCCCTCCCACCCACTCCCCTCCCTCTCTCGCCTCCTCCCTCCCTCTCTTATCCCCTCCCTCCCTCTCTCATCTCCTTCCCTCCCTCTCTTACCCCCTCCCTCCCTCATCTCCTCCCTCTCTTACCCCCTCCCCTTGCTCTCCCTCTCGCCCCTCCCTCTCTCATCTCCTCCCCTCCCTCTCTCACCTCCTTTCCTCCCGTTCACCTCCTCCCCTCCCCTCCCTCTCCCACACTCTCTCACCACTCCCTCACCTCTCTCCATCCCCTCCATTTCTCATCCCCTCCATTTCTCACCCCCTCCCCTCCCTCTCCCACTCCCATCTGTCGTGTCTTTGGCATCATTAAACTGAAGACTTATTTGTATCAAATAAATTCTCTGTAATTATTATTATGTGATTAAACTAACTTAATCATGTAAATGTAATTAACTAGGAAACAGTAGATATGGTTACAAGGAAATGATAGGGGATGTGCCCTAATGGGCTTAACCGGCATGGCGGCTTGGTAGACAAAGGGACTGAGAAGGGCGCGAAAGATAAAAGACACTACAAGTTGATAATTATAACCATTGAAATGCTAATCCTTTGCACATGAACACTCACTCATTCTGGAATAATTGCAATCAATATATATATTTACGCTCAGTGTGTCGTCGTGATCTCTGTTGGAGAGTTTGTCCGCCCTCTCTCTCTCTCTCTCTGCCGTGGTTAGAATGGATAGTTCAAAGTAACATTCAGCAACGTTGTTATAAAATACATGTTTTGGCGGTTGTCTGTCCTCGCATTCACGGGTAAATAATTTCTAGCTGCAGACTAGTAATCAGTATCGAAGAGTAGCTCTTATTCTGTCAGATCGATAGTCTAAGAGTTTAACCACGTGGTATGGTTAACTTGTTATGCTGCATCCCTTGTTCTCAATTTCCGCCTGAAGATATACCCTAAATCTAACTGCCTGTAGCTCAGCCCCAGAGGCAAGGATATGCATATTCTTGGTATCATTTGAATGGAAACATTCTGAAGTTTGTGGAAATGTTAATTGAATGTAGGAGAATATAACACAGTAGATCTGGTGGAAGAAAAGAGAAAGAAAGAGCATACGTTTTCTGTTTTTTATTGTTGTAGCATCATCTTTCACATGTACTAGAATAGCCACACAGTCAGATATGATGCTGGAGATATTGATGGATAACACAAGAGGGCAACTGTAGGTGTGCAAAGTTTCAGATTGATAACTTCAGGAATGGGTGAGCTACATGACATTTAGCATGAAGTCACCCAGGTGTCCCACACAAGTTGCCCAAATGTACCCAAGTGGCCGAATTGGTGAAATGATCTATAACTATATACAACAGTGCAAATAACTATAAACAACATATCAAAAATCAATTCTAACACACAATTTTTTAAATAAAAATGTTTAAAAAAATATTAGAATTTAAAAATAAATAAAAAACAGGGGTAGACCCTTTGGAAGTCCTCTACACAATATTTTGCTGCCTGTGCCATGTCCCATAGCAGTCTCTTTCTGCTGTAAAGCAGAGGCAAACTGAACAAGTGGTGCAGGTGATGGGGGACATTATGCGACACAGAACACAACGACGCCTCCATGTGCCCTTTTGGCCCTGAGGCACAGTCATGCCTGCAGTAATGAACTTTGGCATATGAACACCACTGGAGGCAGGAGTAGAGGGGGCAGAGGTAGAGGGGGCAGAGGTAGAGCGGGAAGAGGTAGAGGGGGCAGAATGTAATGCAGTGGACTTTTTGCTATAGCCAGCAAGCTCCCGGATGAGCAGCTCCCTGAAGGCTAGCTGTAAGATGGGGGTCTGTCCACAGCTTTTCGCCATTTACTTCTGCAGGATGAAGGAATTCACCACAGCAATGTCTTGTACCATTTATTTGTTGTATGGAGAACATTGTAGTACCCTAACAGTGCGTCTGATAGGTCTACACCTCCCATGCTCTTGTTGTAGTCCTTGATGGCTGCAGGAATGGGGACATTTTTGGTGGTCCATGCCCCAGTAGCGTCCTTCACACGCCTGACGACGTGATCGCCACTGAAGGACTTGTGGATAGTGGAGCACATCACCACCTCTCTCTCTGGTGTCCATCCACTTCACAAACAGCAGGCCATCTTCATGGATCCATCGCATGGTACCCCACTCAGCCAACTTAGACATGTAATTTATCTTAGTCTTCGGAAAGCCCACTCTGTTGGTCCGAATGGTGCCACAAACCCACACCTCCAGCTTCCTCAGGTCTGCAAACAGGGTAGGGCTTGTGTAAAAGTTGTCCACAAAGAGTTTGTAGCCCTTCCCCAGCAGTTGAAAATCCAATAACTCCATTACAGAGTCATAGCTAAGTCCTTTACCAGTCGCACAAGTGTTCTTCCCCTCATAGACAAAAAGATTGCATGTGTACGCACACACAGAATCAGCCAAAACAAACAGCTTGTAACCCCACTTAGTTGGTTTGTTACGCATGTATTGTTTTAGGCAAATTCTGGCCTTTGAGGCTACCATCCTCTCATCTATGGACAAGTTCTGGGCGGGCTGAAAATGGATCTTGCAGGCCTCAACCATGCTGGGGTAGAGAGGTTTGACTTTGCAGAGCCTATCAAACTTTGCGGTGCCTCTCCTCCTGTCATTCTCCTCATCAACTTCTGGGTCACTGATGTGAAGCGCCCGTGAGATATTTAGAAACCTTGTAGAGGACATGACAGTGGGGGGGAAGGCAGTTGAGAGAGTGGGGATGTTTTCCAGTAATCCTTTAGGGTTTTTAACTTCACCAGCCCCATGTAAATTACCAGTGAAAGCTAGCATAAAAGGTCTGACATGGAAATGGGCTTCCATGCCTTTCTTTTTTTCTTTCTTTCCTGCTTGCTTCCTAGCCCCATACATGTTAGTATTACACACCAGGGAATCAACAACTGCCGGGGTGAAAAACAGTTGAAAAAGTTGCATGGGGCTGTATTTCGATGTCATGTCGAGCTGAGGTCCTGGTGGCCTTTTTGGTCTGAATATTGGAGGACGTGGCTCCACATCCTCCTCCAGCACAGAGTGCCATTGCCCCTCTACCTCTCTGCCAGCAGGTTCCACACTTCCCTTCCTCCGCTTCTTTGTTACTGTCTTCACACCTCTAGATGGCCGGGCGGGGGTAGGTGTGGAGCTGGAGACAGCAGGAGTCCAGCTGGATGAACCCGCTTCAGTGGGGGATGGGCACCTTGGCACCGGGGGCTCCCAGTCAGAGTCGCTATCACTGTGAAAGAAAACATAAAAAAACATTTGTATTGTATGAGCCTTTTATCATCACATAA
Source organism: Oncorhynchus mykiss (assembly GCF_013265735.2). Classification (NCBI taxonomy): domain Eukaryota; kingdom Metazoa; phylum Chordata; class Actinopteri; order Salmoniformes; family Salmonidae; genus Oncorhynchus; species Oncorhynchus mykiss. The sequence continues at coordinate 65,070,199 of NC_048575.1, read as the reverse complement.
AATAAACATATATGTATTGTATAGAGCAGAGGGAACAGTCACTAAGGTCAAGTGCTGTTCCATTCAACTCCAGCCATTGTTATGGGCCTGCCCTCCTCCCAACAGCACCCAATGGCTATTTCATATGGAAATGGAGAGGAGTAGCAGGCACAGTGTCCCTGTGTGTGTTTGCTGGTCTACTCCATTCTATTTGAATAAAAAATGGAAAATATATTTTTCTGACATGGAATATATATATGTATATATACACACACACCCAAACAAACAAAAACACACACACACACATACCCAAACAAACAAACAACACACACACTATGTATAGCCAATGTGTAATTTACACATTTCATCACACATTTCATTGCAAATTGCAAAAAAATAAAATAAATAAAAAAATATTTTTGCAAAAAAAAAATGTATATTTCAAACAACGGCATTAGCACTTACCAGTCCAGAATTACGTCCTGTCCTTGCAGAAACATCTCCCCAATGTTTGAATCATAACTGTGTTCACTCAAAGATTCTTCAAACAACAAATCTGTCTCACTTTCTCGATCAATCTCTTCTATAATCTGGTGCAAATCTGTATACTTAGATTCGGACTTCGCTTTTCCTGATTTATTCGCCATGATGTCTTCAATGAAATCGTTGAAAAAACACTTTCCAAAATACTGCTTCCAAAATACTACTTTCCAAAACACTGCTGTGCGTAACGAGCGTGACTGCAACTAGTCTGATGGTCAATGGCGAATGAAGTTCGTTATGCGTGCGTTTACAACAATGTCCACATAGTGAAAAGACCTGAAGGCTGGTATTGTCAGAGAGGTAGTTAGTTTGTTACCTGATGAGGGTGTCTCTGGAGTGAAGAGTGTTGAGCAAGATGACAGAGGCTCCAGATTGACCTTCTAGAACCCTGTCAGCTCTCCTGGTGGTCAGGTTCCACACATGGACTAAGCCCTTGGCCGGAACTACCCAACACACCATTCAACTTGTTACTCTGGTTATCAATAACGAAGTTAAAATTTACTTTAAAAAAAATCTAAGTTAAATACTAGAAATGATCATTGTTCAGTGATGAGAGTAATTAGTCTGATAAACTAATATAGAGATCCAGGACCTCCAGCCACCCAAGCTACGGTGTCGGACCAACAGGCACCGAGACAGTTTCTACCCACAAGCCAATGACTGCTAAATAGCCAGACTGCTAAATAGCCAATAAATGGTAACTGAACTACAGTGGGGCAAAAAAGTATTTAGTCAGCCACCAATTGTGCAAGTTCTCCCACTTAAAAAGATGAGAAAAAAAAAATCCAGAATATCACATTGTAGGATTTTTAATTAATTTATTTGCAAATTATGGTGGAAAATAAGTATTTGGTCACCTACAAACAAGCAAGATTTCTGGCTCTCACAGACCTGTAACTTCTTCTTTAAGAGGCTCCTCTGTCCTCCACTCGTTACCTGTATTAATGGCACCTGTTTGAACTTGTTATCAGTATAAAAGACACCTAGCCTATCAGAAGCTTCTAAAGCCATGACATTATTTTCTGGAATTTTAAAGGCACAGTCAGCTTAGTGAATGTAAACTTCTGACCCACAGGAATTGTGACACAGTGAATTATGAGTGAAATAATCTGTCTATAAACAATTGTTGGAAAAATGACTTGTGTCATGCACAAAGCAGATGTCCAAATAGACTTGCCAAAACTATAGTTTGTTAACAAGAAATGTGTGGAGTGGTTGAAAAACGAGTTTGAATGACTCCAACCTAAGTGTATGTAAACTTCCCACTTCAACTGTATGTTCTTTTGTGGTAATCATTTGAGAACATCTAGGCCTAATAGACAGAAAGTCTATCTATTCACTATGATGTTACTACAAAAAAGGCCTGCGGGCATTAGGTGAAGAAGTGGAAGAGATCTCTCTTCCTCCAGTCCTTCTAGGCCTAGCCTACACGATAAGAGCTGCTCTTTATAAATACGTCATAAATCACACCATATGACAGCTTAATTACTGTAAACACAGAGAGATTCAGCCTTTTCAGTCAAGTTTTGATCAACAGGCACATCTCCAAAGGCAGCAGAAGCACATAGGCTTTTATGTTCATTGTAGGTAGGGCTGCTTGGGAAATCCACCCAACCACAAAAATGCAGAGGAAATTATGTGTCAATGTTAAATCACACCGATATGTTGACGACTAGAATGACTAATTCTCTGTGATGGCTTCATAAAACAAACCAGAGCCAAGAACAAATAGGAAACATGAGAATTGGCCTATTTTGTTTAAACTAATAGACCTCTATATTACTCCTTAAGTCATCTTCATTTATAATCACCATCCCAGCCCCGCCTCCTGCCCCTACTCTTATAGGCTAACCCTTGCCCTCCACATCGGCACACGCTGAAACAGGTTTTTTGAAGAAGCTCATTTCAGAAGGTTAGTGGTTAAATTGTCCATGTTAATCTGTGAAGCGGAGAGACGGACCTCTGGACAGCCTCCCTAATTAAGAAGAGGGCACCACAGTCACGGTTTCACTTTAACCCCTCACAAAGACCACAGTCATCCCCAGGCCCAGACCACTATCCCATTACCACAGCTTCAGCCAGGCAGTCACCACTATCACACTAACTATTATACTGAGTCCACTCAAGCAGAGAAGGGAGCCACCACTAGTATCCCACAGCTAGGCTCCGCTCATGCAGAGAAACAGGGTCCCTGAAGCTGGAATCGGTCATTGCATCATCAGGACTTAGGCTACCAGAAACCTGGGTTATCCTACATCATATGCATATTATTAGGCCAATCAATGGCTCTACCATAAAGAACCTAATAAAATGAAGCACTGTGCAAAATTGGGAAGGAAAAATGGCAGCAATAGTTTGTGAAGAGCCATTAGGTAAGCCAGACCGGAGGTTGTTGTCAATGTGAATAGGTGGGAAGCCCAGGTTACATTCCATAGCTAGAGCTCAGAGCTGAGCTGTTTCTGTATGTGACAGGGAGGCTCACCCTGATAACAGGTGGATTAAGGTACCCTTATTGTACTCCTGCAGCTGTCTCTGAGCTGGGCTGAGGCTCCACCAGTCTGGAACTGCACTGTGCATTCGTTGTGTAAAAACTGACTGCCTGGGCCATAGAACATTCCTCCTGTGGCCAACTGCCTGCATGTCAATCAAGCATGGGGGTGTGATTGAGCGATTGACAAGGAAACCGGTGCAGTTGGGAGTGGAGTAATGTCACTTAATCACTGAGTAGGGCGCCTGCCCAGCCTGCATCCCTACCCAGCCACTACTTCCTCAGTCCACATCATCTGTTTAGTGATGTCAGCATTTCCAGAGCCACTGCCTGTGACTGCCCCATCAATGGAGCTGCTGGGGTGGAGGGTTGTTAGCAAGTCACCCCCCCAAAAACAATACAAACATGTGGGAGTCTGTGGGAGGCAGCAACAGTAGACAAATAAACAGTCCTGTGACAAGGTGTCACTCAAATCCATTCAGAGGCTCTTCAATTGTTTCACGTTAACCTGGAAAGGCAACCAAGCAGACAAAGCGCTACTCCCCTACTAAGTAAGGGCTGTCCCTGTGTGTGACTGTCTCACCAAGCTGATGTGTTTAGTCCTAAAGTCATGAAATGTGCAGAGTACATTGAGCGGAATTACTGCTTCAATAAATACATTTAAGTTGGCAAAAAAAAATCATCAGACAGCGATGCTTTACTGTGCTACATGCTATAAGTACCATCACTGAGTAAAAAATACTTATTGGAACTCGAAATACCCCTACATTTCAAAAATGATCAAAACAACAGATAACCATTAAACCGGTGGGTTGGTCAGGAATGTTTCTGATAGCCTACCTGCTGCTGGATCCCACAATTACAGAGCTCTTATATAAAAAAAGACCATATTAGAAACATCTAGGAAATTACAAAACGGTTATTTAAATCTGTGGGATGGGGTGGAAGGGAATAATAAATCAGATTGACTGAATAATATACCGGAGCTCCTCCGGACCAGAGCTGCCTGCCTGCCTGCCCCAGTGGAGCCAGGCACCGAGGCCTGGAGAAGCTTGAGGCTCCTACTGGCCCTGTAACAGATAAGACAGCTATAGTAATCTGACTCTAAGTCTGTGGATAAAGGCAGTTTGTGTCTTCTCTTCCCCTCTGTCAACACCTGCGGGGTAATTAGGCCTAATTATGAGAGAGAGAGTCCGCTTCCCCTTCATGTTATTAAATAAGAGCCAGCTCCTCCAGCCAGGTCTCTCTCAACACCGGCAAGGGGCTGGCGACCTTCAGATCAAACGTAGCCACTATCTGCGGCCCCCTGCTTCGCGGAGCTCCATGCTTATGAAAAGGGGGATTGGATTGGGAGCCGTGTCGTTGTGATATGGAGCTTCAGAGCACATTCCTTCCCTGGCTCTTTGGAGTTGGTAGCGAGCTGAGATGCAGCTACCCACCTGGGTAGCCTCCTGTCATATTCTGCCATTCATAAATATGAGCGTGACACACAGATCACAGGGAGGTTGTTATGGAAACTATACCCTGTCTCACAAAAACCCATTACGCAGAGAAGACAGGGCCAGAGTCCCATGATCTGATTACAATCATCAACAAATATGAGATTTGATATAAATTATGACAATGACAAGCACTTTGCAGATCATTCACACACATGCATTCTGGATAGGCTGCTTGTACAGCACATTTTAAGCAACAACAATACATTTTACTACAGCTTTGACATACTTGGCTAAACGCACTATGGACGGTTCCATGGCAAGTAAGAAATCCCTCCTTCAGTGAGATCATACCTCAGCTATTAGTCATTATGTTCTTTATCATAACAGTCTTATCTTGTGTTTCCCCCTATTCTCTCCATGGGCATTTCCATTTCACTGACTCTTTAAGCATTAGTGAGCCTTTCTTCCAAGACCCTCCCACCATCCCCGCCACTAACTTAAAATTATCCAGAGGAAACCAACATGCTGAATAGAGACCCAGGTCCATTATAAAATTCCAGTTAAATAAACAGCATAGGAAGTGGCAGGGACACACACCCTTTAGTGTGACTGAGCGGCTGGTAGTGGGGGTATCTGTGGTGGAATAGCATAACACCCCAGCCCAGCTAGCCTAGATAGAAGATGAAGTCAGACAAGTGCACCCACACCCACTGTCACTCACAGAGTCAGTGGGGGGAAGAGGAGGCATTGTTCCTGTCAATGGCGTGAATGCTGAACGGGGCCATGGTAGATAAGGGATTTTAATGCCATCCAAGCCTCATTTAGGCAGGCAGGCACTGACGGAGCACTTTGTCACTGCGTTGTTCTGATTTAGGAGGATCCTGACTAAGGCCAACAGGTACCTTCCTCTTTATCTGTTTGTATTATCACCTAATTTCCTCCTTTAGGTGTTTTACCTGAACACTTCAGGATATAGGGTCACAAGAGGATTGGTAGCTCATCACCAGCCTACAGCACTGCTGCACTCCTCTGGCTAACCCCCTCATGTGCCCTCTCCAAGAAATCAAGCTAGACATTAATCACATTTTTTTGCTCTCAATTTAGTCAAATTTAATCACTGTGCTCATTTGCTCTCTTGTATCACAAGTATTCTTACTTACACTTATTGTGTGTACCACAAACCATGTGACAGTCTTCCTTGATGATAGTCTGCTACTAGTATGTTTTGAACAGGAAGCAGGAATCTAGATAGATAGCTAGAGCTGTAAACAAAGTTAGGTAGCTTTCCTTTAGCTACACAGATCCATTCGTAAACCCAGTCAGGTTTTCCCACGGGCTAAGACACTACAATGGTCTGTATTGTCAACGTTATAGAAATTAACATTGTAAAATGCAAAAACAACTAGCTAGCTGACGTTAGGCCAGCTAACACAGGCTAGTTAAGTGCACAAGCTAGCTAGCTATAAGCAGTAGCTCTCCAATGAGTTCAGATAATAGTGATGATATATACTAACAATAGCAAAAACGATACATGATTGTCAGTGTGCATGTAATTGCAATTTTGAAAATTGTGATAGAAGCACATGTCACAAATGTACCTTTGCAAATCAGGGGAAAGAAAAACTAACCGCCTTTGAAATTGAAGAACCCTTGTTTTCAAGAGTCATTCTTATTAGTGCATGAATTTATAGCAGTTAATGGACTGACTTACTGGAACCGAGCCCACTGAGTGACGACTTCTTCTGTGGTTTCTTTTATGGCGGTTGGCAACCAACTCTACGGTGCTCACGGAGTTACTTTTTCCGCTAGTACTGTAAATAAAATCATTCTAATTTCAAAATATTAGCCTACCGTAAATACAATATCAAAACTGCATTAGATTATAATAGACAATAGCAGAATATAATATACGTCATGATATATGATTTCAGATATGTGTGCTGTGTTTTCAATTAATTAATGGTACAACCTAACCTAATTCATACAGCATGTGTATATGAATACCATAAGGACTATCAAAATTGCCCATTTATTCAATCTATCAGATTCAGTCAAAGCATTTGAAAATAAGAAGCCTCCTAAAAAGCCAATCAACATGTAAGGAGGTTATTGATGAATGAAGATAGTGCAATCAAATTATTCTTTGAAAATGTTCAATCTGAGACCTGGATTTGACTTGCGCCAAAAATGTTTTAGACATAGAATCCCTTCAAAGATTGAGTAAATATGCTGTTTCTGGAGAGCACGTATTTACAATAATTTGTGAATGCTGCTAAAAGCTGAGGTTTGAAAAGAGACGGGTAAAACCTGCAAAACCTTTGGCCAGGTATAATACTGAGCAAACAGGAGACTCTTTATTTTTTTCATCCTTTTCAGTCTAATTGTAAAAAGAGAAAAAAACACAAGCCCCTAATCTATAGAGCACACAGTGTCCTTTCATGAGTGTGCTGGGAGAGACCTTTATTTGTCCATTCCAATCATGGAAAAGAGGAGGTTTCAAGCTCGGCTGGATCTGAGCAAGAAGATTAGATGAAACCAGAGTGTTTTAAACCTCTTCAGGGGCCATGGATTAAGGCTGGGTGATGGTTACATTGAGCCATTCCCCTGCACTCCGAACAATAAAGAATTCAAGCTCACAGGTGTTCGGTCAAAAATACTGTTAGGGACCACAGAATAATTTGTCATGAAGAACTCACATGATCTATACAAGCACAGCGTAAAATATTTTGTCCTTATGCAGATTGAAAATATGGATTCTCCACACACTATCATGTATTATAATTTCACATCAACTACAACTGAAAAGAAGAAAAAAATGAAGTGGAAGAATAAGAACCACTTCATCTACCTATACCTAATGAGATGGAGGGACATGTAGATGGTTGATGGAAGGGAGCAAGAAGAGGAGGAGAGAGGGTAAATGGGGGATGTATCCAGTTAAACCAATTACAGCTAATGGAGGTGGCAGGATCGTGACCCTTCAGTGGAGGCCACAGGAACATGTCTGCTGACTGGCCTGGTCAAATGCCATGCCATGCCCTGCTTATCATCAATTATTGGTGGCAGTGTCTCGGTTTACCCCGTGGGGATGACAAGGCCAGCCCAGTGCACCTGGGTGCCAGTGCCCTGGCCTCCAAGAAGGGGAGTACTATGATCATTATTATGCATCCAACCAAGAGAGAAGGGTAAGGAAATCCCTGGACTCACTCTCTCGCTCTGCCTCTCTCGATTCGCCGCACGGGCAAGCAGGTCATCTTACAGCTCATCACCAAATTAGAAAGGCTTTAGGTTGGCCAGACTGGTCGGGTCCTGTTGTTGGTTGGTCCTGATGGTGCAGCCAAACCATAGATAGAAATAGAATCAGTCTACCATTTCCTGACACTCACTCAGCATAGTCTTCTCTTTCATCACAGAGGAGATACACCGACCATCCAGTGCAAAAACAAACTAGACTGCAGCTTAAGTTCATGGAGACGTACCATACAGTAATGGAAACCTACAGCAGAGACATGCATATAAAAGGGTTTAAATATAAATAAATAAACATTTATTGTGCCGTCCAAACTACATTTAAAAACAAAGCGTACAAAAAAATATTGTCTAACTGCCTCATTCTCGTCTCAAAACAGAGGGGAGAGCAATGTCCTGAAGAGGGAGAAAACCCCTCAAATAACACTGCCTGACCCAAGCACAAAACAATTGAGCTATACCACAGTATTTTGATTTGGAATATGCAGCTCAATGCAAAACCCCTTAGTGGTCCAGCAGCAGTGCACAGTGTCTCCGTCTCTGTCTCTGCCATGCTGCACCATGCAGTCTTTCCTCTGGTTCAGAGCCTTTAATGACAGTCCTGATCCCTTACTGACAGTGGAGCAGATTCTCACAGAACTGCAGCCAGCCAGGGCTACGTCTGCATGGCTGTGGGAACTGGCAAGGCTTTTCAACAGCCACCACAGCATAAGCTGTCCATTACAACTACCAGGGAATGCCTGATAATCTCAATTAGTTCATCTTTATATTCAGCTAAACCTTGAGAAGTCACCTTTTTGTTAGGTGTATCATGTTGTCAGTGATGGAAATACCTAAAGAATAGGAGTAGAGATATTAGGATAATGCAGAGTGCTGTGGTGTGTTAAGATATTGGACCACATGTATATAGAGCAGTGGAGGCTGGTGGGAGGAGCTATAGGAGGATGGGCTCATTGTAAAGGCTGGAATTGAATAGATGGAATGGAGTGAAAAGTTGTTTCCATGTTTGATACCGTTCCAATAACTATTTTCCAGTCATTACAATGAGCCCGTCCTCCTATAGCTCCTCCCACTAGCCTCCACTGATCTACAGTCTACTTCCTTAAAGACTTGCCACTATAAGCCACTACCTTTCATTGCACTCACAGAGGAATAATAACTAATGTACATTTGAGGTTATTGTTCATCATGTAGTCAAGTCAAACAAACCATCTTGAGAACTAGGACAGGGCAGGGACAGTCTTTAACAGATTTTGGCCAATGGGCGACTGTCTATAGTCTTCCCACAATTTATATTGTGAGACTAATGTTTGAAGTTTAGCATTCAATGACCTGGTGATTCCAATGACTAATAATGTTTAAGGATGACTTAGGTTATCATACCCTGCATACACCTCTGTATGAGTGACAGTGGTAGTTGTAACACCAAAACGAGTGGGAGTTAATTGGCCAAATTGAAGCATTGTCAATAGTTTTGTTTCATAAGAAAATCTAGCGTGTGAGAGAGAGAAATATGACGTGTGTATGGGAGGTGGTGATCCATGGGTCCTCCCAGGTCCTGCTGTTTTTTTTGGGCATCAGTGCTGAGGTGAGGTGGGCTGTGGGCTCAGGGTGTGAGCGGAGAGATCGCAGGCCAGGGAGGGTGAGGTGAGACGGGTGAGGCCGGGCCGTGGGGGAGGCAACCTAACACGCTTTTAATGAAGACCCAGGCCTGCTCAGCCTGCCCTGGGGGAGGATAACAGAACATAGCAGATACACTGTCACAATAAGCACCACCACCCCTAAGCAATCCTCCCCTGAACTCGTTGAGAGGGGGAGCACACGATGTCTGAAGTTAATGTTGTTATCACAGGGCTTTGTGAAACTCCCTCTGCTGATGCGGATGGTGCAGCCCTGGCTGGTTCTCATGGTCTCTTACTGTAAGTCAGCCACAGCAGGGAAAGGATGATTACCTTCAAGTTCGCGTCCACGTCCTCTTGACTTTCCCATCCCATTCAGTTGCAGTGGCAGGGCCAACGCTCAAGGAGAGAAAGCTCAACACAACAGGATGCTGTGCCAATAGTACAGTCCTCCACATAATGATCACCCTGCCTATACTCTGGAACTGGGCTCAATTGTAATAGTGTATGACACAGGGCCAAAGGGTTACATTACTAAAACAGTATTTTTGGGAGTACCGAGGTATTCACAACAGCTTTATTTATAGGGACTGTTACAGACGCGTGCACACACACACACACACACACACACACACACACACACACACACACACACACACACATCTCATCAGATCATTGCGACAAACAAAATGCCAGAGATAAAAGACTACCGGGGAACACCAGAACAGAAACCAACCAGTGCATGGCATTGTGTGTGTGCAGTTTTAATATGCCGGCGGGCGGTCTCGCCACACACAGACAGACAGCTTGAGCTGGCTAAACAGGAAAGAGGGCATAAATCAGGACCGCCATCGACAGGCACCCCGGGGTTATCCCAGCATGCAATCTGTCAGCGTTGCATGACGATCTCTGAAGCTCTGTCTCTTTCGGTCTATGGACAGGAGCGACAGGACAGTCAGAGGAGAGAAAATGCAATCTGTTGGTTCTGCCAGTCAAACTATCACCCCCTCCCCTCCTCCAAGCTAACTCTCCAGCTAATGTTTTGGCTGTAAAGTGGGGAATAGTGTCATGGCGGGAGGAGATAAGTCCTTGATTTATGGCTGTGTCAGACTGATAACACAAGGGCCCCAGGGCAAACACAGGCAGAAGAGATAGATTTGGAAGGAAATTGTAATATGGACGTTTACACTGCTGCTGCTTTCCCTTTTCCCTCACTGAGTGGGGAGCTTAAAACGAGCTTATAATAAACCGGATGCTTACTTGGGATTTTAAGGTATCTATGAATGCTGACATATGTCTATGAATATTTTGGAAAATACACAAAAATAACCATACAGTGTTATAGCATTTCAAATGATTAATTATACCATTTTAATTAGTCATTGCTATATTTTAGTAAACAAAGCACACCTACAAAAGCATGGGAAAAATATGGGATAGAATACTCTAGAACATATCAAATAATTATTTGCATGCAAGTGTCTGTCTCTCACAACATTGTGTGCTAGGCTCGTGCCTTGTTTAACCCCAAACACCAGTGCAGGTGTTTATTTGTTAGGAAGCAGAGCAGACCCGCTGAAGTAAAAGGCCAATCCTGCTGATCTGTGGGTTTGGCGCAAACACACAGCCTACCTATACTATCGACAATGTCCCTTTGTCATGGGAAATCCACAGATAACTCATTAACACACTTCATCAAGGCAAAGTAATAAAGAAGCTTCCTGTGTGGCCAGTCCTGACTAGATTATTTAATAGTTGAGGTAGGTGATTTATAATTACTCTATTTTATTGAAGTCAAAACCGCAAAAAATGCTATGTCATATGCCCTTATTATTACAAATGGTCAGAGGCGTTGGTGGCCTATGAAGGATTGTGGTGGCTGGCCGGTGGGGTTAACCAGTTTAGACAAAGAAACATCTCTCTCTGTCAGACATCCCCTCAGGAGATAATGTATTTTAGAAGCCATGTGTAATGAATAAAGTTCCATTCCAGAGTGTATCTGTCCTTATCTGAGGTTGATAAGCCCATTTCACAGCCCTTCACCTCTACTGAGGAGCAGAGCAGAACTACCATCAGGACAGGACTCCACTGTGTTCTGTCAAACTCAGTTTCCCCTCCACCTCAGAGTCAGTTATAAGTCATGTCTTTATCTGGCTGTAACAGGTGTCTGTGGTTCTGGGTGAAAGAGGGGTGACTTGTGGATTAACCTTCTATTGAGAACTATAACAGTTGCCAAAAAGGGTGCAAATCCCCCCTACTGTACTGCGGGTCAGTTGTTGTGAATGGTTGAGACAGACAGCGTTTAAATTCAAGTCAGGGAGTGGTGAAACTGCTGACTAAGTCACAAACTTTATTAAAAACTGTCAGCCGTTGATAACCTTGGCCTTGAAGAACCTACAGAGCTCACCGCCATCAGGACAGTACCAGTCAAAAGTTTGGACACAACTACTCATGCAAGGGTTATTTATTTATTTGTACTATTTTCTACACTGTAGAATAATAGTGAAGACATCAAAACTATGAAATAACTAATGGAATCATGTAGTAACCAAAAAAGTATTAAAAAGATCAAAATATATTTTAGATAGCCTTTGCCTTGATGACAGCTTTGCACACTCTTGGCATTCTCTCAAATAGCTTCCCCTGGAATGCTTTTCCAACAGTCTTGAAGGAGTTTCCACATATGCTGAGCACTTGTTGGCTACTTTTCCTTCACTCTGCGGTCCAACTCATTCCAAACCATCTCAATTGGGTTGAGGTCAGATGATTGTGGAGGCCAGGTCATCTGATGCAGCACTCCATCACTATCCTTGGTCAAATAGCCCTTACATAGCTTGAAGGGTTATTTTGGGTCATTGTCATGTTAAAAAACAAATGATAGTCCCACTAAGCACAAACCAGATGGGATGGCGTATCGCTGCAGAATGCTGTGGTAACCATGCTGGTTAAGTGTGCCTTGAATTCTAAATAAATCCCAGTGTCACCAGCAAAGCACCCACACCTCCTCCTCCATGCTTCACGGTGGGAACCACATATGCAGAGATCATCCATTCATCTACCCTGCGTCTCACAAAGACACAACGGTTGAAACCAAAAATCTCAAATTTGGACTCATCAGGCCAAAGGACATATTTCCACCGGTCTAATGTCCATTGCTTATGTTTCTTGGCCCAAACAAGTCTCTTCTTCTTATTGGTGTCCTTTAGTAGTAGTTTCTTTGCAGCAATTCGACCATGAAGGCCTGATTCACGCAGTCTCCTCTGAACAATTGATGTCGAGATATGTCTGTTACTTGAACTCTGTGAAGCATTTATTTGGGCTGCAATTTCTGAAGCTGGTAACGCCAATGAACTTATCCTCCACAGCAAAGGAAACTCTGGGTCTTCCTTTCCTGTGGTGGTCCTCATGAGAGCCAGTTTCATCATAGCGCTTGATGGTTTTTGCAACTGCACTTGAAGAAACTTTCAAAGTTCTTTACATTTTCCGGATTGACTGACCATGTCTTAAAGTAATGATGGACTGTCGTTTCTCTTTGCTTATTTGAGCTGTTCTTGCCATAATATGGACTTAGTATTTTAATAGTATTTTACCAAATAGGGCCATCTTCTGTATACCAACCTTACCTTGTCACAACACAACTGATTGGCTGAAACGCATTATGGAAAGAAATTCCACAAATGAACTTAAGACACACCTGTTAATTAAAATGCATTCCAGGTGACTACCTCATGAAGCTGGTTGAGAATGTCAAGCGTGTGCCAAGCTGTCATCAAGGCAAAGGGTGGCTACTTTGAAGAATCTCAAATATAAAATATTTTGATTTGTTAACAGTTTTTTAGTTACTACATGATTCCATGTGTTATTTCATAGTTTTGATGTCTTCACTATTATTCAACAATGTAACAAATAGTAACAATAAAGAAGAACCCTTGAATGAGTAGGTGTGTTCAAACTTTTGACTGGTACAGTATATACAGTGGGGCAAAAAAGTATTTAGTCAGCCACCAATTGTGCAAGTTCTCCCACTTAAAAAGTGAGAGGCCTGTAATTTTCATCATAGGTACACTTCAACTATGACAGACAACATGAGAAAACAAATCCAGAAAATCACATTGTAGGATTTTTAATGAATTTATTTGCAAATTATGGTGGAAAATAAGTATTTGGTCAATAACAAAAGTTTATCTCAATACTTTGTTATATACCCTTTGTTGGCAATGACAGAGGTCAAATGTTTTCTGTAAGTCTTCACAAGGTTTTCACACACTGTTGCTGGTATTTTGGCCCATTCCTCCATGCAGATCTCCTCTAGAGCAGTGATGTTTTGGGGCTGTTGCTGGGAAACACGGACTTTCAACTCCCTCCAAAGATTTTCTATGGGGTTGAGATCTGGAGACTGGCTAGGCCACTCCAGGACCTTGAAATGCTTCTTACGAAGCCACTCCTTCGTTGCCCGGGCGGTGTGTTTGGGATCATTGTCATGCTGAAAGACCCAGCCACGTTTCATCTTCAATGCCCTTGCTGATGGAAGGAGGGTTTCACTCAAAATCTTACGATACATGGCCCCATTCATTCTTTCCTTTACACGGATCAGTCGTCCTGGTCCCTTTGCAGAAAAACAGCCCCAAAGCATGATGTTTCCACCCCCATGCTTCACAGTAGGTATGGTGTTCTTTGGATGCAACTCAGCATTCTTTGTCCTCCAAACACAACGAGTTGAGTTTTTACCAAAAAGTTATATTTTGGTTTCATCAGACCATATGACATTCTCCCAATCTTCTTCTGGATCATCCAAATGCTCTCTAGCAAACTTCAGACGGGCCTGGACATGTACTGGCTTAAGCAGGGGGACACGTCTGGCACTGCAGGATTTGATTCCCTGGCGGCGTAGTGTGTTACTGATGGTAGGCTTTCTTACTTTGGTCCCAGCTCTCTGCAGGTCATTCACTAGGTCCCCCCGTGTGGTTCTGGGATTTTTGCTCACCGTTCTTGTGATCATTTTGACCCCCACGGGGTGAGATCTTGCGTGGAGCCCCAGATCGAGGGAGATTATCAGTGGTCTTGTATCAAATTTATTTATATAGCCCTTCGTACATCAGCTGATATCTCAAAGTGCTGTACAGAAACCCAGCCTAAAACCCCAAACAGCAAGCAATGCAGGTGTAGAAGCACGGTGGCTAGGAAAAACTCCCTAGAAAGGCCAAAACCTAGGAAGAAACCTAGAGAGGAACCAGGCTATGTGGGGTGGCCAGTCCTCTTCTGGCTGTGCCGGGTGGAGATTATAACAGAACAAGGCCAAGATGTTCAAATGTTCATAAATGACCAGCATGGTCGAATAATAATAAGGCAGAACAGTTGAAACTGGAGCAGCAGCACCGCCAGGTGGACTGGGGACAGCAAGGAGTCATCATGTCAGGTAGTCCTGGGGCATGGTCCTAGGGCTCAGGTCCTCCGAGAGAGAAAGAAAGAGAGAAGGAGAGAATTAGAGAACGCACACTTAGATTCACACAGGACACCGAATAGGACAGGAGAAGTACTCCAGATATAACAAACTGACCCTAGCCCCCCGACACAAACTACTGCAGCATAAATACTGGAGGCTGAGACAGGAGGGGTCAGGAGACACTGTGGCCCCATCCGAGGACACCCCCGGACAGGGGGTGTGTCTTCCATTTCCTAATAATTGCTCCCACAGTTGATTTCTTCAAACCAAGCTGCTTACCTATTGCAGATTCAGTCTTCCCAGCCTGGTGCAGGTCTACAATTTTGTTTCTGGTGTCCTCTTTGGTCTTGGCCATAGCGGAGTTTGGAGTGTGACTGTTTGAGGTTGTGGACAGGTGTCTTTTATACTGATAACAAGTTCAAACAGGTGCAATTAATACAGGTAACGAGTGGAGGACAGAGGAGCCTCTTAAAGAAGAAGTTACAGGTCTGTGAGAGCCAGAAATCTTGCTTGTTTGTAGGTGACCAAATACTTATTTTCCACCATAATTTGCAAATAAATTCATTAAAAATCCTACAATGTGATTTTCTGGATTTTTTACAATAATTTTGTCTGTCATAGTTGAAGTGTACCTATGATGAAAATTACAGGCCTCTCTCATCTTTTTAAGTGGGAGAACTTGCACAATTGGTGGCTGACTAAATACTTTTTCCCCCACTGTATGTATGTATGTACATATATACATATATATCAAAAATGTATGACTACCATATAGCTCCCCTGTGTAACGCTACCGGAATAGACATTCGTTACATTGCAAGTGCTTATACCCATACAAGTCATTGTTCATCACCCATGTTCAAGTTGTTGTTTCAGTCACCGTTAAGCTTACCACAATTCCTTCTAGGAGTCTTAAAGCGAAATGGTCTCAAACTTGGGAGACCAGACCGCACAGTGCAGAATGCTACAGGCCAGTTTGAGTTGCTCAGCTTGACTACCCATGAGTACTAGAGGCTCCTTCTACTTCTTCTCTAAGTCTTCCTGGTACCACTCTCCATCACTGAGCCCTCCAGGCATTTTAGACTGTCAGTCAGCTGAGGGAGACACTGGCAGCACTACAGCTCAGACATAATCAGCCCCAATTAATTTATGTGGGATAATCCTTGTCTGGTTTAGCCTTTTCTGTTTCCAGCATTTGCGTGAATGTTTACACAAGGCAGATATGTCTGCCTCCCTGGCCGTGGGGCTCTGTACCCTTTGCGTGTGTCTGCTCTCCCTGTGCTGGCTGTAAGGGCTCAGGGACTAAAGTCACAATGGCCCAGTGAATGTTGACTCCAAGTCAAGACTGTACACTTTTAATTGGCGAGATAAAGACAGAAAACACCCCTGAGCGGCACCTTGACATTTTGACATGTTATGCTAAGTGTGTTTCCAAGCTAGATTTAATCTGTTTGCTCCATTTTTGAGGGAAATAAAAACACAAATCCTTTTGCTGTTGCAAAATGGGTTCAATATCACTATTCTTGAGCCACTCAATTAACTTTAATCGCTAGTGGTCTGAGGGCAGATTCCAGATTGACACGGGCCTCAGTTCAGGGGTGAAGCTGTTTGGGGATCCTAAGGAGTTTCTGGGTTTGTGAGAGCCCTGTCCTTAACCAAACAAACAGAGGAATTTGTGCCATTGTTGATGCAGAGGGTTGAGTGACAGGGCTGCATAGCAGAGGAGCCTGTCAGCAGAGCTGGGGAGAGGTCAGTGTGACCACCCCTACGTGCTACTCACTGCACAGCCTCCGACAAGGAACTGACCTAACAACCAGTGAGACCAACCCCCAGACAAAATACACGAACTCACACACGCGGACGCAGGCATAGACAAAGGCACCCATGCACACACAGAGGACATCATTATTTTAATGGGAGTCATCAGTGCAATCTCATATTTTATTCCTTCCTTTACACATAAATAATGCAGTACGGAGCTTCATTGTAAATTAGGCTACTCTATTTACAGTAACTAAAGTTGGTCGCCAGGTGTCATCAGACATGCCCTCCCCAGTTGTGGGTTTTAGTGCAAGTCATCATTAGCTGGCGACCTGAAAGTTTAACCCTGACCCCAATGAGCAACTTAGCATTACGTTCTGCAAGGCTGACGCGGTTGTCCAATTCAAGACCCAAGGCACTGTCTGTATATCAACAACAACGAATAAAGACATTCCAAACAATTCAGCCACAAATATGATTGACTTTAAAAAAAATAGTGCGTTTGCACAGAAAAAGCAGTAGTCAGAAATAAGAAAAGAACGTAAACAGACAATACATTATTATCTGTATGTAGCCTTGGGCTCAGAGGCAGCCTAGTCTCTAGACCGAGTGCAGAGACATTAACTTATTTATCTATCCATGGAAAATACAACAGTTAGTCAGTGTTTTGCATGTCCCCAGCCTTGCAGCTAAGAGCATGTGGGCTAACTTTGTGCTGTTCTGTGGGTGATAGAGTCAAGCTGTTGCTGCCAAGCGGGGGTTCAGGGTTCTTCAGTCAGCACCCCGTCCCTGAACAGAGCACACAGGAATCCCCCCTCCTTCTACACCTTCTCCATAACCTCCTCTACCTCTCCCCATGTCCTGGCTGCATCCCTCGCTCTCAACCCCAGGTCCATATAAACCTGGTAGGGCTGCTGCGCCCTTCTCTCCTCCATCTCTCCCCATCTCTCCCTCTATCGCCCGTGCTGTGCGCTGTCACTCCCCTCGTCAGGATCATTAATCAGGCCAGGCAGATTAGACTTCAAACATAAATAAACCAGCCCAGTTCCCTCCTCTTAGACCCCTCACCTCCACCACTCCCTACTCTGCTCCACTCAATTCAACTGCATGACTTGTCCAGTACTGCATAGTTCTATGCTTCCAGTGGTTATTTATTTATTTCATCTTTATTTAACTAGGTAGGCTAGTTGAGAACAAGTTCTCATTTGCAACTGCGACCTGGCCAAGATAAAGCGTAGCAATTCGACACATACAACAACACAGAGTTACACATGGAATAAACAAAACATACAGTCAATAATACAGTAGAACAAAGAAATAAAAAGTCTATATACAGTGAGTGCAAATGAGGTAAGATAAGGGAGTTAAGGCAATAAATAGGCCATGGTGGCGAAGTAATTACAATATAGCAATTAAACACTGGAATGGTAGATGTGCAGAAGATGAATGTGGAGGTAGAGATACTGGGGTGCAAAGGAGCAAGATAAATAAATAAATACAGTATGGGGATGAGGTAGGTAGATAGATGGGCTGTTTACAGATGGGCTATGTACAGGTGCAGTGATCTGTGAGCTGCTCTGACAGCTGGTGCTTAAAGCTTTAAGGAAAGGGTGATTTTAAAAAAAAAAAAAAATTATTTTTTTATTTTACCTTTATTTAACCAGGCAAGTCAGTTAAGAACAAATTCTTATTTTCAATGACGGCCTGGGAACAGTGGGTTAACTGCCTGTTCAGGGGCAGAACGACAGATTTGTACCTTGTCAGCTCGGGGGTTTGAACTCGCAACCTTCCGGTTACTAGTCCAACGCTCTAACCACTAGGCTACCCTGCCGATTGGGTGAAGGACTCGTGTAAAAAGACGACCTTGACATTGTTTGAAGACTTGAATAGTACGACAGAATGTATGTGACTATTAAAAAAACAGTATAATGTCATTTAAGAGAAATAAACAAAATGGCCTTCTCAGAGGGTAGGGTGATGACTGAGCTGAACTGTGTAAATACACAATGTTATCAGTTGGCACTACAAAAGTCTCCACGGCCTCCACATTTATTCAATTACAGATATCTTAAATATGGATTAGAGGATTAAAATGTGGACCTTGAATGCATGAGGGCTTATTCTTCATACACAGACTTCACTAATCTATCATTTCTTGACCGGCAAGGAAGAAAAAAGGGCAATACCGCCACCATTAGGTAGTGTTAGGTACCTCCACTACTGTGGCCCGGCCCAGGCAGTTCCCTCAGTCTCCATCACTCCCATAGAGGGAGGGATGGGTTGCCAGAGACTGCTGGACAAGGTATCCCCACACACAGACTGACAGAGGCTGTTATTGCAGTCCCACCGTATTCCTTTGTGCATTGGAGTTGAGTGGGGAGAGGGGAGGGGAGAGGGGCAGAGTGCTGGAGAGGGGCAGCAGCACTGGCCAGGCCCCGGCTGGCCCAGCGCAACACCTCTCTGACTGACAGTCGGCCTGCCGACTGTTTGTGTGTGTCCATGGGAAACAGGGTGGTGTCACAGCGGCGACGGCCATGAGAACATCAATCAGTGTCGCCCAGGCAACGCATGTATCACTCAAGACTAATGGACAGGAAGCACAGGCGGAGAAACAACAATATTTGCAGAATATATTTCAGAAACATTAGTTGCACAGCTTTCTCTCTCTCTTATACAGTCCTGTTTCAACAAACTGGAATGGGCCCTAATCCTGATTTATGAGCCTGTTTATTTAAAGGACGATGCTTGTGGCTGGACGTTTCACTAACCTGGATCTAGAACTCCTTATGGCTTTCAGAGAGGGAGTAGAGGAGAGTACTTACATTATGGGGCTAAATTGGATAACCATTGCCTGGTTAATGAGGCCACAAGTCAAACCTGACACAAATCTGGCTTTCCCTGCATATAGCATTACAGCCATGACCTGGAGGACCCTGCAATGATACGACACAATCAGGCACGAGAAACTGGGCCTTAGTATTCATAAAGACTCTCATAGTAGGAGTGCTGATCTTGAATCAGGTCCCACCCTGTCTATATAATCTTATTCAATAGTACCTAGAAGGAAAAACTAATCCTAAATCAGCAGTCCTACTCTGTCTGAGACTATGAATACTGTCCCTGAAACGCCGTAGAACTGAGAGACATTTTAGGCTGATCGAGAGAGCAGCTATAGGATTACATGGACAGTTATGTAGAATTTAGGAGAGCACTGTCACTTTTTCCCTGTCTCTATGAAGAGGTTCCTTCCCTTGTGCTCAAGTGTGTTGAGAGAAGGGGGTGCTTAACTTCAGCAGCCGGTAACCGTGGCGTCCAGCCCTGAGCGCTTGCTGACGTTCACTTTGGTTAGCTCCTCGGCACAGGTGGGGTGGATCACTACGGTCTCTGTCAGGTGAGTGAGGGTGGCTCCACACCTGGAGAGACAGACAGACATCTATCTCATTCATATAGCTGTCCGGAGAGCAACACACATTCTCCTATCTTTAAGTTTCTCTTATTAGTATCCCTCTGCTGCTGTAATGATAAGGCTCACCTTGTCACCTATATAGTCACATTTGTTTACTGTCTACAACTTACATGACATCTAATGTCCATTCATTTTGTGTAGATTTATTATTAACTTAATCATTAATCTACAGATCCAACATATGTTAGTTTAAGTAATTTACATTAGACCCAATATGTTTTAAAAAGCACTTTAGCAGTTTCTTAAAAACTTGCCACAACAGAACACTATCATCTATTCTGAGTGCCTATCTAAGTCCATCTAGCAGAGTTGTTGACTTACTGGAAGCCCATAGCGAAGCCCTGAGTGACCTCTCCAGCGTTTGAACTGGTGAAGTGCAGGCCCAGAATCCTCTGGCCTCCATCCCGCTCACACACCACCTGAGGCAGGGAAAGAAACAACGTTACACCAAACCTCCAGGCTACAGTCCAGAGGAAAAATAAAGCTATTAAACTACACTATAGACTACCCATTATGTGCCAGATGGATGATCTAAGGTAAGGTATCAACATTCACATAACTTCCCCAAAATTCACAGATTTTCCAGATCTCCAAGAATCCTGGTGGAAAATTCCTATAAACAGGAGGGAATAAGCAGGTAATTTGGAATCCCTGGACATTTTGGGAAAGTTAGAGGAATTTTGCAACGCTACTCAGAGCTGTCCTGACCTTAATGTAACACATGCTGGCACCTCTCAGCCACAGTAAACTCCAGAAGCTTGTAGAAGGCATGGTACACCTGGACACAGAGAGAATCATGTCCATTAGTCCACCAACGATACACAGTCTAGTATCATTTATTTATGTTATTAAGCCATCACTTATTGTTACGTTACAACATAATTACCGTCAAAAATTGAAGTACCGAAG
The DNA here is from genome assembly GCF_013265735.2 of Oncorhynchus mykiss. NCBI lineage: Eukaryota > Metazoa > Chordata > Actinopteri > Salmoniformes > Salmonidae > Oncorhynchus > Oncorhynchus mykiss. The sequence goes on along the minus strand of NC_048575.1, from coordinate 65,049,300 downwards.
TAAAACCAGAGTTTGTGTCCATAAAATAATTTTACAATACTTGCTTGTGTTAGGAGGTAGGCCCTACTTCATAGATCGTTCACTAGAACATGGTATTACAATACTATGCTTTCACAACTCTTCGCTTGTTTAAAAAAAAGGTGCATTTGAGATCCTGGTTTCATGCTGTGTTTTATATTGAGTCAGCGTGCATGCCGACACAAGTCGCAGGCCAGGCCATGCACACAGGCAGCTGTCAGGACCCATGGTGCACCTCTCCTGCTGCGGTGCTTTAGATCACACAGTGCCTGTCAGCACCTGATACACACCTCAATCAGGCCCTCTGCTCACCTGTCAATCACACACAGGAGCTACGCATCACTCTACATCAAGCTGGGGCTCTCTAGGTGCAGGTGTTAGCAGCTGGCACACTGCACACACACAGAGCAAAACACATACGACTTTGCATACATGTATAAAGTAGTAAACAGAGGAACATCTGCATTCACAATCCTGTAAGAACTGAAAGCTTCCCCAACAAACCATAATTTTCTCAAATCTTCTTAAAACCCAAAACATGGGCCAAGATAGAATACCAGCAACCATGTTAGTGGTTTAGAATTAGGTTTACTATACCTCGATGGAGTCCTGGATGGATGGATGTCTGCTCTCAGCCTCCTCCTCTGAGAGGCCCACACAGCCATACTCCAGAGGGGTGAACACTGTGGTGGCAACCTACAGACACAATCGATCAGAGAGCACACAAAGTCTTGTTACATCACGTCCCATGAGGATAGACAGCCCCACAGAGCAGTGCTCCAGTGGGGTGGCAGCCTGACAGACAGACACTGACAGAGATACAACTAGGGTTGCACATTTGTGGGAATATTCAGAGGTGGAAACTTTCCGTGGGAATTAATGGGAATATATGGGAATTAACGGAAATATGCAAATAAATATTAATACCATTTAAAATGTAGATGTTTTTTGTATTGGATATATTTACTATATCATATGGAGACAAACATAAACCTTTCACCTTATCATAAGTAGACAATTGCAAATGATGAAATCCTTCCAATAGAAAAAAATACAATTAGTTACAAATTGAACTTTAAATGAGTTGACTCTTCACATGGGATGATTTCACTGAACAACAAATGGGGATATTGAATGATCCCCAATGATCCATCACATCTCCCAAAAACATTTTCAACATACATCTGTAAAATGATAACCAAAGCTTTAGTTTCTAGACTGCCTGCCTCTCAGGCTTCCATGTCTTCTCCCTGGACCTCCTCAATGTCCACCTCTTGAACATCAGACTGAGGCCTCATCTTCACAGTCACTTTCCAACCTTGTTGAGGATGGCTCGTTGTCAGCCTCAAAAAGCCTCAAATTGGCCCGGACGGCCACCAATTTTTCAACCCTTGCATTGGTCAGCCTGTTGCGTGCTTTGGTGTGTGTGTTCCCAAACAAGGACCAGTTGCGCTCTGAGGCGGCTGATGTTGGTGGGATTTGGAGGATGAGGGAGTCAACAGGGGAAAGAGACTCAAATCCGCAAAGTCCCTTCCACCAGGTGACTGATGAGATATGTTGGTACGACTGCCATATTGCATTGCCATCCCAAAGCCCTTGCTTGGAAGTATACTTTGCCAGACTGCCAAGAACCTTGCCCTCATCCAGGCCAAGGTGGCGAGACACGGTAGTGATGACACCATAGGCCTTGTTGATCTCTGCACAAGACAGGATGCTCTTGCCAGCATACTTGGGGTCCAACATGTACGCTGTGGCGTGTATGGGCTTCAGGCAGAAGTCTTCACGCTTTTTGATGCATTTCAGAACTGCAGTTTCCTCTGCTTGGAGCAACAATGAAGTGGGCAGGGGAGTACGGATTTCTTCTCTTACATCTGCAAGCAGAGTCTGAACATCAGACAGGATGGCATTGTCTCCCTCCATCTGTGCAATGGCTACTGCTATAGGTTTCAGGAGTTTCAGGCTGCTTACCACTCTCTCCCAAAATAAATCATCCAGGATGAACCTCTTAATGGGGCTGTCCGTATCGGCACACTGATATGGCTATTGCTTGGAGAGACTCCTTCCCCTCCAGGAGACTGTAAAACATGATGACAACACCACCCTAACGAGTGTTGCTGGGCAGCTTCAGTGTGGTGCTCTTATTCTTCTCATTTTGCTTGGTGAGGTAGATTGCTGCTATAACTTGATGACCCCTCATATACCTAACCATTTCCTGGCTCTTTTGTAGAGTGTATCCATTTTTTTCAGTGCCATGATGTCCTTGAGGAGCAGATTCAATGCATGAGCAGTGACAGCCAATGGGTGTAATGTGAGGGTAGGACTCCTCCACTTTAGACCAAGCAGCCTTCATGTTCGCAGCATGGTCTGTCACCAGTGCAAATACCTTCTGTGGTCCAAGGTCATTGACGACTGCCTTCAGCTCATCTGTAATGTAGAGACCGGTGTGTCTGTGCTCTTGTAGAATACTGGTTGAGGGGTGGAGATGATGTAGTTAATTATTCCTTGCCCACGAACATTCAACCACCCATCAGAGATGATTGCAACACAGTCTGCTTTCTCTATGATTTGCTTTACCTTCACTTGAGCTCTGTTGAACTCTTCATCAAGCAAATGACAAGATAAAGCATGTCAGGTTGGAGGGGTGTATGCTGGGCGAAGAACATTCAGAAATCTCTTCCAATACATATTGCCTGTGAGCATCAGAGGTGAACCAGTTGCATTCACAGCTCGAGCAAGACACTCATCAGCATTTATCTGACTACGTTCCTCCAAAAAAACTTTGATTCTAGGAGGACCATGAGCTGTTGCTATCGATGAGGTGTCGGATTCATAATATTCACCTTGAATAGAAGTAGAGGGACTTTTGTCAGAGGTTGCTTGTGAGCACTGAGGGAACTTTATGCACTTGGCCAGATTATCCTGCATCTTTGCTGCATTCTTCACATATGATTTGGCACAGTATTTGGAAATGTACACAGATCTTCCTTCTACATTAGCTGCAGCGAAATGTCTCCACACATCTGATAGTGCCCGTGGCATTTTCCTGTAAAGAAAATTTTAAAAATAGTTTTAAAATTCATAAATACAATTCCATGTACAGATAAATAGTTAAGCAGTTAGATTAAACAACTCCTTTGTAAGATACATGTTTTAAAATTAAACATGTATGGAAACAGGTGAATTAACACTCCGCAGTTAACAGGTTCAAGCAAGCTAGAACACACCTGGTAGTAAAAACTAACTAGCAGAAATGGTTAAGTTTGAAATGATTTAAACACACTTTGAATGTGTATGTATCAATCATGTATGTCATATAAAAATAGATTCACCCCACCCAGTATTGTAATCAAAACTTACCAGAAAGCATATAGTCTTTGGCTCAGACAGTGTAGTAGTGTGGGCTCAATAGCATCTCAATAGTGTTTAAGATCTTGAAAATCAGCTGTACATGTGATGGAAGAGTGCACTGCACATGTGATGGAAGAATGCACTGTGCATGCAGAGAGTTGCAATTCCATTGAATTGGGGATAGTTTAACCAAAATATGCCACAAGACCTAGAATTGCCTTATGTGTATCCCACAAAAAAAAGGTTCACTAGTAGCCTAGTGGTTAGAGCGTTGGACTAGTAACCGAAAGGTTGCAAGTTCAAATCCCTGAGCTGACAAGGTACAAATCTGTCATTCTACCCCTGAACAGGCAGTTAACCCACTGTTCCTAGGCCGTCATTGAAAATAAGAATTTGTTCTTAACTGACTTGCCTAGTTAAATAAAAAAGGTAAAAATAAGCTAACTTTTCTGATGAATTTAAGCAAAATTCCCCCAAATTCCAGGGCTTAACTTACCATGGAAAATTTCCGAAAAGTTTCCAACCATTTGCAACCCTAAATACAACAAACAAAGTTATAGCAGGATAGATAGGCAGAGCCATATTGCAGGCCTGTCACGTCGCCTACTGTATCTTCCAACATCAACAATAAGCACAATAAAGTGGTCACAGAACAAAGCTACAAAAGACCACAAAAAAAAGGAAACAGAGACGAAGAACCCAAACAATTGGCATTTAAGCATTATGTCTGTCATTATGAATAGTTTTGGAATGAACATTTGGAAAAGGGTGCAGACGTGCAGTGTGTACCATTTAAACCATAGGAGTCAAACCAGGCTGCATAATCCAGGGAAAACAACTAGGCATTAAAATCACACTCCACAGAAACTGAAAACAAACGCTTCAAAAGGTCTCATACAGACAAGCTGTGGAGAGATGGGGGAAAGCATGGGAGTAGTGTGTGTGCGCCTATGGGATGTGTGTGTGTTTTAGATTTTACTATTCTTGTGGGGACCAGAAGTCCTCACAAGGATAATAAAACAAGGAACATTCAAACAATTCGGGACATTTTGCCGGTCCCCACAAGGAAAAGGGCTATTTTAGACTTAGGGTTTAAGGTGAGGGTTACAATTAAAGTTAAGGTTTAGGGTTTGGGGAAAAAGGAAAAATGCTGTGTACTGTATGTGTGTGTCTATGGCGTGTACTGTACAGTGCATTGCAAAAGTATTCATTCCCCTTGGTGTTTTTCCTATTTTGTTGCATTACAACCTGTAATTTAAATGGATTTTTAGTTGGATTTCATGAAATGCACATACACAAAACAGTCCAAATTGGTAAAGTGAAAAGAAAAATTGGTGTGTGCATATGTATTCACCCCCTTTGCTATGAAGCACCTAAATAAGATCTGGTGCAACCAATTACCTTCAGAAGTCACATAATTAGCTAACTAAGTCCACTTGTGTGCAATCTAAGTGTCACATGATCAGTCACATGATCTCAGTATATATACACACACCTGTTCTGAAAGGCCCCAGAGTCTGCAACAACACCAAGCAAGGGGCACCATGAAGACCAAGGAGCTCTCCAAACAGGCCAGGGAAAAAGTTGTGGAGAGGTACAGATCAGGTGTACTGTCTGTGTGTACTAAGTGTGTATGTGTATGGTGTGTGTGTGTACTGTGTGTCTATGGTGTGTGTGCATGTGTGTGTTTATGGTGTGTGTGCATGTGTGCTGTATGTGTATGTGTGTGTGTGTGTATGCATGTATGTGTATGTCTATGGTGTGTGTGTGTGTATGGTGTGTATACTGTGTGTGTGTGTATGGTGTGTGTACTGTACGTGTACGTGTGTGTGGTTTGTGTCTATGGTGTGTGTGTGGTGTGTGTACTGTGTGTGTGTGTGTGTGTGTGTCTATGGTGTATATACTATGTATGTGTGTGTACTGTATGTGTGTGTGCCTACGGTGTGTGTGTGCCTATGGTGTGTATGCGTACTGTATATGTGTGTGTGCCAACGGTGTGTGTGCCTACGGTGTGTGTGCCTACGGTGTGTGTGTGTGTGTGTGTGTGTGTGTCTATGGTGTGTGTGTGTGTGTACTGTATATGTGTGTGTACTGTATGTGTGTGCGTGTTGGATGTCTACTCATGTTGTCGTAGTTCATGAGCTCATTGGTCTGGTCTGGAGGAGCTTCCCTGCCTTAACGGCGGTGGGGGTCAACTTAGGACAACCCTGGGAACACAGAACGCTAATGAGTGACAGGACAGAGAGAGAGGGAAGCAGTCAAATAGACAGTGTACATGCATGCATATTGTATGCGCTTAAATGTATGCAGGCTGTGTCACACAGTCACAGAGTCCACCTTCCTAACACAGGCCCTTCGGCTATTTAGAGAGAGTGGACAGATGTGCCTGTGAGTTACTGTGTAGACAGACCTGCAGCCTCAGAAAACAATGTCCTCAGAGAGGCAATTCATTTTTCATAAAACATAACACATAAATGAAAAATAAATAGCAATGGATATTTACAAGCAAATAGGCAGGGCAAGAATAGGCAGAGCAAGAATAGGCAGAGCAAGAATAGGCGGGGGCAGAAAAGGCGGGGGCAGAAAAGGCAGGGCGGGGCAAGAATAGGCAGGGCGGGGCAAGAATAGGCTGGGCAAGAATAGGCGGGGCAGGGTAAGAATAGGCGGGGCAGGGTAAGAATAGGCGGGCAGGGTAAGAATAGGCGGGGCAGGGTAAGAATAGGCGGGGCAGGGTAAGAATAGGCGGGGCAGGGTAAGAATAGGCGGGGCAGGGTAAGAATAGGCGGGGCAGGGTAAGAATAGGCGGGGCAGGGTAAGAATAGGCGGGGCAGGGTAAGAATAGGCGGGGCAGGGTAAGAATAGGCGGGGCAGGGTAAGAATAGGCGGGGCAGGGTAAGAATAGGCGGGGCAGGGTAAGAATAGGCGGGGCAGGGTAAGAATAGGCGGGGCAGGGTAAGAATAGGCGGGGCAGGGTAAGAATAGGCGGGGCAGGGTAAGAATAGGCGGGGCAGGGTAAGAATAGGCGGGGCAGGGTAAGAATAGGCAGGGCAGGGCAAGAATAGGCAGGGCAGGGCAAGAATAGGCAGGGCAGGGTAAGAATAGGCAGGGCAGGGCAAGAATAGGCAGGGCAGGGTAAGAATAGGCAGGGCAAGAATAGGCAGGGCAAGAATAGGCAGGGCAGGGTAAGAATAGGCAGGGCAGGGTAAGAATAGGCAGGGCAGGGAAAGAATAGGCAGGGTAAGAATAGGCAGGGCAGGGTAAGAATAGGCAGGGCAGGGTAAGAATAGGCAGGGTAAGAATAGGCAGGGCAGGGTAAGAATAGGCAGGGTAAGAATAGGCAGGGCAGGGTAAGAATAGGCAGGGCAGGGTAAGAATAGGCAGGGCAGGGTAAGAATAGGCAGGGCAGGGTAAGAATAGGCAGGGCAGGGCAAGAATAGGCAGGGCAAGAATAGGCAGGGCAGGGCAAGAATAGGCAGGGCAGGGCAAGAATAGGCAAGGCAGGGCAGGGCAAGAATAGGCAGGGCAGGGCAAGAATAGGCAGTGCAAGAATAGGCAGGGCAGGGTAAGAATAGGCAGGGCAAGAATAGGCAGGGTAAGAATAGGCAGGGTAAGAATGGGCAGGGCAGGGTAAGAATAGGCAGGGCAGGGTAAGAATAGGCAGGGCAGGGTAAGAATAGGCAGGGTAAGAATAGGCAGGGCAGGGTAAGAATAGGCAGGGTAAGAATAGGCAGGGCAGGGCAAGAATAAGTGCAGATTCATAGCGCAAGTTCTAAGTGGAATTTTGTTAACTTGCAGAATTGCATTCGGAATAAAATAGTACAGTCTTGAACACACAATCATTACAATGGCATTGACTAAAGGTTTCTAAATTGTTTTTCAATGTGCTAAGCAATCATAGCTTTTGTATTCGCTCAAGAATCTTCCCCACTCCACCTAACTGATTGTTAACAACATGCTGCTTCTCACTGAACTGTAATGTACTGACAAGGATTGGAACATTTTATTTATTTAACCAGCCAAGTCAGTTAAGAACAAATTCTTATTCTCAATGATGGTCGATTAACAATGTTTACTAGTCCAACGCTCTAACCACTAGGCTACCTGCCGCTGTGGTTGTGTCCCAAATGGCACTCTATTCCCATAGGGCTCTGGTCAAAAGTAGTGCACTATATAGGGAATAGGATGCTATTTGAATTGCAAACTGTGGGTCTGGATTTATGCCAGATAAATGTCCTCTAGAAAAACACTGAAATACTCTAACAACACAGAAAACTGCAGAGCTGCAGGGTGAATCCTCTCTGAAAGCATAACTTAAGTCATCAGCAACCTGTTTGATTACCACCACTGTTGCACATCCTGTTGTCCAAGACAGCTCCTCTGGCACTGGAGGTGAGCGTGTGTGTTCGTGAGTTTGTCTGAATGTGTGTGGTGATATTTGAGTACCTGTGTTTACACACCATCCCGATCTGCGTCATAGATATGCGTTTCTTGGCAGTGCCAAGTGCTCTTCAACATCAACACAAAAAGGTGCTCCGTCTGGACATATCGAATTAATATCAATCCACCCCCTTTTAAAAATTCTCCCAGTATGTGAAAAGATGACAGGCATCAGGACTAAAAGTGACTCTCTGTGTCAAACTAACAGTCTGGAGAGGCCTGTTTTAGTTAGGAAACCCATAGCTGGCCAAATGAAAAGACAGGACTGACATTTAATACAAGTAGACAGAGTATTGTGATACAGCAGTACAGTAGTTAGAAAGGAGATCTCTGTTGTGTAGATCCAGCTGCAGTGAGCGCCAAAAGTATTGGGACAGTGAAACATGGTCCCATACTCCAAGCACACAAAGATTACATCAAGGTTGTGACTCTACAAACTTGTTGGATGCGTTTTCTGTTTGTTTTGGTTGTGTTTCAGATTATTTTGTGCCCAATAGAAATGAATGGTAAATAATGTATTGTGTCATTGTTGAGTCACTTATTTTAGGAATATATTTCTAATCACTTCTACATTAATGTGGATAATCTTGAATGAATCGTGAATAATGAATAAAGTTACAGATGCACAACAAATCTGTTGTTTAGATCCAGCTTCATGACTAAATCTCAAATTTAAAAACAAGCAACATCTAAAATGATATGGTGCCCATCTAGCGCATTCATTTGGGATTGAAGAGTGAACTACAGTACCACTTCAACTTCTTGCACACCGTAGGTTTCTTTCCTACAGTGTCACCTTGGTAGGCTTATTTGGGCAACTGTAGGTTTTATTTCAGATGTCCATACATTCTGGAAGAGGTTCATGTTGGCATTGTAAGGCTGGGTGAGTATACTGTTAGGATGACGGACGTGATCAACACCTACCTCACCGATAACAACAAAAGCGAAGATGTTCGGCACGGATATGGATTCGTCGGCAGCCACAATTATTTTCCCAGACTCCTTGCTGAGCTTGACGCCAACTTTCTCCAGGTTGAGAGATTTGGTTTCAGGAGCTCTGCCTATGGTCAAGCAGAGGAAAACACAGTCAGACACTTAATATTATATTACACATTGATAAAGAGGGGAGGGTACAAGAATCTTGGATTCTTAGAAAAACTCTGACTGCTCAGTGTTCATAACACATACCATTCGGTTGGCACGCTAGCGGGTTTACGTTTAAGGCAGGTCCTGCTACTCTTCATCCAACAGAGAGAGAGATCTTATCCAGGAATTAGAAAAGAAAACACATGAACAGCTAGGAGAGGGGGAGAGTGGCTTGTCTTTTGGCGGGGAGTGAATAATGAGCAGGCGGGGGATAGGGAGGATCCCTGGGTGTCATTTCTCCCATTTCCTGCAGGACAGTTGACTGATGCTGTCGATGCTCGCCCATCTTGCCGTCCGTCTCTATGGTGACGGGGAGCACCAAGCACCCCTGCCACCAGGCTGGGCCCCGGTCGAGGCTCTCTCTACCTCCCTCCACTTCCCCCTCACTGCCTCACCTTCTCATTCCCTGCCTGGGTAACAAAATAACTTCCCCAACTCCTCCCCGGTAGTGCCCAGAGGTACCCACATAGATGCTATCGGACAACCGCCCCCAAGCAGTAAGGCTCAGAGACAGGCAGTAAGGCTCATAGTAGCTGTTTGGAAGAGCTGGAAGAGCTGCACTAGGCTAGTCAAGCAGGACCATGCAGTCACCAGTGTTCAACTACACAGAGTAGGTCTAACACAGGGATCTCTCCCTGTCATGGCTGCCTTTCTCAAAGTATTAAACAAATGTAAATGTATACCAGGGGATTGTACACTGCATGCATACCTGGCTAATAGACAGTGCATAGTTAGACACTATAGCAAGTTGTATTTACAAAAAAAAGGTTGTTCTTAGGAGATCTAGCCCCACTTTGCTATCACAGCACAGTTCTACCAAATCACAGCCCAGTTCTACCAACCACCACAGAAACTGGAGTCAGGTGGGCTATCCTAGACTAGTGCTCTGCTCTCTCTATGTATAGACTAGACTACAAGAGCCACTCTAGTCTGGCATTTCCTGCGTTTCTAGGTTTCTCTGTCTATGATTGGAGACTGTTGGAGCGCCACTGATCCATTGTGTGGTGAGACAGAACAACAGAGGTTCTCCTGATAAGAGCCTTCAGTGAGTGTGGAGCCACACATAATGGGCAATGAGAGCCAATGACAGGCAGGCCTGATAGGACCACACTGAACAAAGACTATTGTGGCACACAGAGGAAATCTCAAGACCAACCAGCTAATTAGCCACAACAAGCTTTCTGGCACGACTTGAAATGAGACCAACTACTGTACATGGTGGTTTAGCAAATCAATCAAGTGAACAAAGACAAGAGAAGGAAGTCAGAAAGAATGACTTTTTGGGAAATATATTATTTTGTCTAGAAAAAGGGGTTTCTGAGAAGGCATTATGTTCAAAGGCCTAAAATGAGAATAAGAGATATGATTGAATGAGATTCTGTACTTTGCCTCAGATATACTTTTCTGTTTGTCAGAGTGTGGGGAGACTCCGAGGCTTCACATCTTGGCACTTCAGTTCCCATGGAGGCATATACCAACCCCTGACACCCTCACACAGTCTTCAACCTCTTTCTGTGTCCCTCAAAATTTGAGAAAGAAAAGGTGTTGGGGACAACAGACATTCGTAGGAGAGAAAAGTAACATGGTACACCTAGAGGAAATAGGCTGTTTCCGCATCTGTGCTATTGGCCAATTGGCCTAGGTGCAGCCCTGAGGAAGGTCAGGCTGTGGAAGCTGTGCATGGAGAAGGATGTAGCCTAACTATAGCTAGAGGACTAGCTAGAGGACTGGAACAGGCAGTCCCACCAACAGCCACGAATCCCTCCCTCAGAGAAGCTCACTGTCTGAGTCCTGATTCTCCACCCTTTCCCTAAAGTTTGCACTTGCACACTTCCCATCAGTTGATTTAAAAGCATGAATCAATGCAAGTGTAATCATTGGTTAAAGGGAGTCTCCACTAGGGATGCACAATATATTGGTGAACATGTCAGAATCGGACGATATTAGTTAAAAAAAATGGCAACATCGGTATCGGCCAGATGTCTAGTTTAACGGCGATATGCAAAACAGATGTCAAAGCTGATGTGCATACCTATATAACGTAGGTACATGTTGTAATGAAGCCACGTAAGACTTTGCACTACACGTGCAACACAGCATTCCTAACCAAGCCCACAATGTCTGCTGTGTGAATCGAGCAATCAACATTTCTGCGAGAAAACTCAAAGGCGAAATCCATTAACACCAAGATAATGGAATTCGATGCCCTTGACAATCAACAGTTCTCTGTCGCGGGTGATGTTGGCTTGCGCCATATGGTCGAGCACCGGTACACGTTGCCCTACCGGAGTTACACAGTATTAGCATCACTGTTATTAGCTTCACGACATGCTATGGAACACCATTTGGGTCTTTGCATGTAAAAGAAGATACATGTCAAACACTATTTGACGCGTTAAATAACACAGTTCTATTATAGAATGTTGTGTGTTCTGAATTTGCAAGTGCAAGTGCCACCACTACTGTCAGTAGCACTGTCAACTGTACAAAAAAGTCTGCAAACTCCAGCCACGAACGATGGGTTTACAATACAGCGTAGGTAATAAAGCATAATTTGTTCGACCGCAACTTCTGGGGTAGCTAGCTAGCTTTAACTTGGTACCTAGCTAGCACCAATACAACCAGCCTGAAAATAATTACCAGTAGAAACTGCAGTCATTTTCATTATTCTTAGCAATAATTTAGGAATCCTTGTGAGTAAGTATTAGCTAGGTAAACTTCAGTTCATGAAAATAAATAGCTAGCCAGCTGCTTAACCCTGTTGCCCAAAGCTAACATTATAAGCAGCCAGCTAGCTTCAGCTGGCTAGTGAGGCTCGACCAGACCGGGATGTGTTGTGATGCTAGGCACAATAAGGATTAGGCACAATAGTGGACTTTGTGGTTTGCCTTCAAAATAAAAGTACCTCTGACAATGATGCAGGAGGTTACAATTGGTGGAATCATGCCATATTTAGACTAGATAATGTTAAACAAGGTTGGAATGTAAAGCAATACAATTGGGTATCAGTCTACTCGGTGACACCCACAGAACACGATTGTAGAGTTTAGGCAAATATTAGCGCTGTAGCTCTTATGGCGAGGCTGTGACTGTGAAATCACCTCCCCAGTCAGCCTATTGTGTGTATTGACATTCATATTGCACTGTACAGCTTTACCTAAGGATTGGTGGTCAATGAACATGGGGTACCAGTCTACTAAATACCACAATATATTTTCCCAACGTCCTCCTCAGAGTTATCAGACTACAAAACATCCACGCAATATTGTTTTTTCTCTGGAATAGTGTTCAATACACATAGGTTGACAATAGTGGCTCAATTCACAGTTGTCTCAGAGTCACGCAACAAGAGCTACGACACTAATGATGTCTGGGTGTCACTGAGTAAACTGATACCCCATGTCATTGATCCACAATCCATTGGTAAGGCTGTACAGTGAAATAAGTATGCAATTCTAAAGTAGAATACATCCAGTGTGATTTCAACAGATTGCACTGCAAAGTCTACTATTGTGGCTAATCCTTACTGTGGCTAGCTTCACATAGATGGGTCCGACCACCATAAATCAAATAAGAACTGTGTTATAAATGAGGGTTATTTTAGATGACGATACCTAGATATATAGTTAGCTAACTATAGCTACTGAAACAGATTGACGTTTTGCTATGTTTTGGGGAAGAACATTGTTTGCATCCATGAGCTAGCTAGCTTTCTTTTCTGACAAGCACTGTAGGTGCGCGAGACAACTTTACCAGCACCATAGCATGCGTATCGATGAATAGTTGTGAAATACGAGTGATCGTGTAATCAATGTGTAATAACTACGTAAACATTTTTATGAACGCGTTAAATTATTGTGATGTGCAGTCATATTCAGGTCCTGATTGGTCAACAAGCTAATTTGACACGTCAAATAGTGTTATTTGACATGCAAAGACCCAAACAGCGTTCCATAGTATGAGAATCCTGGTTGAGAATAAAACGACTGAACAAAAGAACAACGAAACTGCAAGTAAGTGAAAGAAATAGGTTTTTGATTAGGTTTTACTGGTAATGGGGACACACGTAAAGCCAACAAAATAACTTTTTGGTCAGTATGGTGTGTGTGTGTAACCTTTATTTAACTAGGCAAGTCAGTTAACAACGCGGGGCCAATTGTGCGCTGCCCTATGGGACTCCCAATCACAGCCGGATGTGATTCAGCCTGGATTCGAACCAGGGACTGTAGTGACGCCTCTTGCACTGAAATGCAGTGGCTTAAACCGCTGCGTCCATGTTTTTGTGTGTTAACTGTACTAGAATGCTTAAGGCCGCAAACTTTTTAAATATCAGTTATCGGTATCGTTTTTTTGGAAAGGAAAATATCGGATATCGGCTAAAAATGTAATTGGTGCATCACTAGTTTCCACCATTGTTAAATCCATGACGGGAAGAATGCAAGTGCACACTGAGAAAAGGGTGGAGAATCATGACATACCCACGGTCTTTTATAGCTCCACTGAGGAGGGCACAGACCCAGTCTGACCTGTAGTGTAAAGGGCACATTGGGGAAGTGGAGAGAGGCCCACTCATAACTCCCACAGTCAGACAGCCACACTTCAAACGAGAGGATGTACTCACTGACCTGCATGAGAACACCAGGGTAAAGCCCACAGACTGTAGCCTACACTGTAAGGTAGTAATGTAAGGTTGTAATCAGACGTTTAAAAAAAAAGTTATATTCCTCTTAGAACCAATAATAATAATTGTTATATTCATGTTGACAAAGAGACTGACTCCAAGGTCATTGAATGTATGAATCTTTTGAGCTCTATGGACTTTATCCAACATGTTACTGGGTGCAACCATAACCGTGGCTATACCCTGGACCTGGTTATTACCAAGTGTCTTCCTATTGACTTGTCCTCTATTGTTGATGTTACTTTATCTGATCACCACTGTGTATTTTTTACTACCTTGTTGCCCATAGCACAGGGTAATACTGAATGCATTATTAAGAAACACCATCTTACCTCTGAAGATGCTACAGATTTTAATGAGGGTATGAACAATACTCCACCACCTATTCTGTTTTCCTCTTGTGATGATTTAGTTGATAACTTTAATAGCAAATTAAAAGGCAACCACTGATGCCATAGATCCAGTAAAGTTGAAAAAGAATCAAAAGAGAGAACCTTGGATGAGTGAGGAAACTACAGAGAAATTGCAGAAAGGCAGAGCAGAAGTGGAGTCATTGTCGATTCTGATATTCTGAGAGAGTAACTTGGGATATATAACAAGGCAATTAGAAAAGCCAGACGGGCAAATTTCTAACTGCATCACTATTAAATCCTAAATAATTTGAGTGCTCTTCTCGACCATTGATGGCATGATACATCCTACCCCCGCAAACCTGTGAACTTTCCTCCACATCTAAATGTGATACGTGTTTTTGTCATATTTCAGAGATAAGAACTACATTTTCTTAAAAACAGTTTTTAATTCCAAATCTGAAAATCTGAAAAACTGCAAGATATTGTTAATCACTCCCTGTTCACAGGCACTTTCCCCTCTGCACTAAAAACTTATGGTGAAACACATTCTGAAGAAAAGTAATCTAGATTATTCAACTCCTAGCAATTTTCAGCCAATCTCTAACCTTCCATTCCTAAGCAGAATTCTGGAATAAAAATGGTGTTCAAACCGTTAAATAAGTTAAGTGCCAACTGTTTAAAAAAAAAAATCCAATCTGGTTTTCGTGCCCACCACAGCACAGAGACAGCCTTAGTTAAAGTGGTAAATTATCTTAGAGCCAACACAGATACCAAACAGCTCTCTGTCCTTGTACTCTTAGATTTGAGTGCTGCATTATTGACCATGATTTCCTTATGGACAGACTGAAGAGGTGGGTTGGCCTCTTCGGTCCACTTCTACATTGGTTTAGGGCCTATTTAACCGGTCAAGAGAGTTTGTCGCCCTTGGTGAACTTAACTCAGAGCAAATACATATCACATGTGGCGTTTCACAAGGTTCGATTTTGCGTCCGGTACTGTTCAGTTTATATACACTGCTCAAAAAAATAAAGGGAACACTTAAACAACACAATGTAACTCCAAGTCAATCACACTTCTGTGAAATCAAACTGTCCACTTAGGAAGCAACACTGATTGACAATAAATTTCACATGCTGTTGTGCAAATGGAATAGACAACAGGTGGAAATTATAGGCAATTAGCAAGACACCCCCAATAAAGGAGTGGTTCTGCAGGTGGTGACCACAGACCACTTCTCAGTTCCTATGCTTCCTGGCTGATGTTTTGGTCACTTTTGAATGCTGGCGGTGCTTTCACTCTAGTGGTAGCATGAGACGGAATCTACAACCCACACAAGTGGCTCAGGTAGTGCAGCTCATCCAGGATGGCACATCAATGCGAGCTGTGGCAAGAAGGTTTGCTGTGTTTGTCAGTGTAGTGTCCAGAGCATGGAGGCGCTACCAGGAGACAGGCCAGTACATCAGGAGACGTGGAGGAGGCTGTAGGAGGGCAACAACCCAGCAGCAGGACCGCTACCTCCACCTTTGTGCAAGGAGGAGCAGGAGGAGCACTGCCAGAGCCCTGCAAAATTACCTCCAGCAGATCACAAATGTGCATGTATCTGCTTAAACGGTCAGAAACAGACTCCATGAGGGTGGTATGAGGGCCCGACGTCCACAGGTGGGGGTTGTGCTTACAGCCCAACACCGTGCAGGACGTTTGGCATTTGCCAGAGAACACTAAGATTGGCAAATTCGCCACTGGCGCCCTGTGCTCTTCACAGATGAAAGCAGGTTCACACTGAGCACATGTGACAGACGTGACAGTCTGGAGACGCCGTGGAGAACGTTCGGCTGCCTGCAACATCCTCCAGCATGACCGGTTTGGCGGTGGGTCAGTCATGGTGTGGGGTGGCATTTCTTTGGGGGGCCGCACAGCCTTCCATGTGCTCACCAGAGGTAGCCTGACTACCATATTTGGTACAGAGATGAGATCCTCAGACCCCTTGTGAGACCATATGCTGGTGCGGTTGGCCCTGGGTTCCTCCCAATGCAAGACAATGCTAGACCTCATGTGGCTGGAGTGTGTCAGCAGTTCCTGCAAGAGGAAGGCATTGATGCTATGGACTGGCCCGCCCGTTCCCCAGACCTGAATCCAATTGAGCACATCTGGGACATCATGTCTCGCTCCATCCACCAATGCTACGTTGCACCACAGACTTTCCAGGAGTTGGCGGATGCTTTAGTCCAGTTCTGGGAGGAGATCCCTCAGGAGACCATCCGCCACCTCATCAGGGGCATGCCCAGGCGTTGTAGGGGGGTCATACAGGCACGAAGTTCAAAGTTGGATCAGCCTGTAGTGTGGTTTTCCACTTTAATTTTGAGTGTGACTCCAAATCCAGACCTCCATGGGTTGATAAATTTGATTTCCATTGATAATGTGTGATTTTGTTGTCAGCACATTCAACTATGTAAAGAAAAAAGTATTTAATAAGAATATTTCATTCAGATCTAGGATGTGTTATTTTACTGTTCCCTTTATTTTTTGGAGCAATGTATGTTACCCTCTGGCAAAGTTATCAGAAAGCAGAGCATTGATGTTCACTGCTATGCAGATGATACACAGCTTTACATGTCACCAGAGAATTTTAGCTTCATTGATCAATTATTAGACTATATCAGTGATTTAAATACTTGGATGGCTCACAACTTCCTCCAGCTAAATCAAGACAAGACTGAGGTACTCATTGTTGGAGCCAAAGAACAGAGAAAATCTAGGCTGCACATTTTAAATGACGGGCAATAAAGATAAAACAACACTACCAAGGTGCAGGCATCTCTCTCAGGCTGATACAGAGAGACTACCCATGCTTTATTACAAGCAGGCTTGACTACTGTAATGCTCTCCTGTCTGGTCTTCCCAAGAAAGCCATTGGTCAACTGCAAAACATACAGAATGCTGCAGCATTCATACTGACCAAGACCAGACATTACACCGGTTTTAAGGTCTCTCCACTGGCTGCCTGTTAGTTTTAGAATTCATTTAAAGACTTTTCTATTGGTTTTTAAATCAATCCACATACAGTGCCTTGCGAAAGTATTCGGCCCCCTTGAACTTTGCGACCTTTTGCCACATTTCAGGCTTCAAACATAAAGATATAAAACTGTATTTTTTGGTGAAGAATCAACAACAAGTGGGACACAATCATGAAGTGGAACGACATTTATTGGATATTTCAAACTTTAACAAATCAAAAACTGAAAAATTGGGCGTGCTAAATTATTCAGCCCCCTTAAGTTAATACTTTGTAGCGCCACCTTTTGCTGCGATTACAGCTGTAAGTCGCTTGGGGTATGTCTCTATCAGTTTTGCACATCGAGAGACTGACATTTTTTCCCATTCCTCCTTGCAAAACAGCTCGAGCTCAGTGAGGTTGGATGGAGAGCATTTGTGAACAGCAGTTTTCAGCTATTTCCACAGATTTTCGATTGGATTCAGGTCTGGACTTTGACTTGGCCATTCTAACACCTGGATATGTTTATTTTTGAACCATTCCATTGTAGATTTTGCTTTATGTTTTGGATCATTGTCTTGTTGGAAGACAAATCTCCGTCCCAGTCTCAGGTCTTTTGCAGACTCCATCAGGTTTTCTTCCAGAATGGTCCTGTATTTGGCTCCATCCATCTTCCCATCAATTTTAACCATCTTCCCTGTCCCTGCTGAAGAAAAGCAGGCCCAAACCATGATGCTGCCACCACCATGTTTGACAGTGGGGATGGTGTGTTCAGGGTGATGAGCTGTGTTGCTTTTACGCCAAACATAACGTTTTGCATTGTTGCCAAAAAGTTCAATTTTGGTTTCATCTGAACAGAGCACCTTCTTCCACATGTTTGGTGTGTCTCCCAGGTGGCTTGTGGCAAACTTTAAACAACACTTTTTATGGATATCTTTAAGAAATGGCTTTCTTCTTGCCACTCTTCCATAAAGGCCAGATTTGTGCAATATACGACTGATTGTTGTCCTATGGACAGAGTTTCCCACCTCAGCTGTAGATCTCTGCAGTTCATCCAGAGTGATCATGGGCTGCATCTCTGATCAGTCTTCTCCTTGTATGAGCTGAAAGTTTACCAAGACCTGGACGGCCAGGTCTTGGTAGATTTGCAGTGGTCTGATGCTCCTTCCATTTCAATATTATCGCTTGCACAGTGCTCCTTGGGATGTTTAAAGCTTGGGAAATCTTTTTGTATCCAAATCCGGCTTTAAACTTCTTCACAACAGTATCTCGGACCTGCCTGGTGTGTTCCTTGTTCTTCATGATGCTCTCTGCGCTTTTAACGGACCTCTGAGACTATCACAGTGCAGGTGCATTTATACGGAGACTTGATTACACACAGGTGGATTGTATTTATCATCATTAGTCATTTAGGTCAACATTGGATCATTCAGAGATCCTCACTGAACTTCTGGAGAGAGTTTGCTGCACTGAAAGTAAAGGGGCTGAATAATTTTGCACGCCCAATTTTTCAGTTTTTGATTTGTTAAAAAAGTTTGAAATATCCAATAAATGTCGTTCCACTTCATGATTGTGTCCCACTTGTTGATTCTTCACAAAAAAAATACAGCTTTATATCTTTATGTTTGAAGCCTGAAATGTGGCAAAAGTTCGCAAAGTTCAAGGGGGCAGAATACTTTCGCAAGGCACTGTATGTGCACCCCAATACATGTACCCAATAGGTCCCTCAGGTCCTGTAGCAAGTGTCTTTTTCACTATTACAAAGCCTAGGACCAAGAGGCAGCCTTTAATTATTATAACCCAAGCCTCTGGAATAGCCTTCCAGAAAACCTGAGGGGGGCTGAAACTGTGAACATATTTAAACAAAGATCTTAAAACATCTGTTTAGCTTTGCTTTTCCATAGTTAGTTGTTCAGTTTGTGTTATTCTTTAGTTATTTTTTATCTCATGTTTGTTGTGCAGAAAATATTTCAGCTTTTATTTCTATGAAGCACATTGCGTTGCATTCCATGTCTGAAATGTGCTGTATAAATAGAGCTTGATTTGATTACATAATTTTGGTGGGTGCTTATGTTTCTCCTATTGGAAATGTGTTTTTTGCATATCCCAACTCTTCCTGGGACGCCCTCGGAGAAAGGGAGCCCGGCCATGGTCTGCCATTACAGTCGGCAACCCTAGAGCAGTTAGGGTTAAGGCCATGGTCTGCCATTACAGTCGGCAACCCTAGAGCAGTTAGGGTTAAGGCCATGGTCTGCCATTGCTGTCAGCAACCCTGGAGCAATTCGGGTTAAGTACCTTGCTCAAGTGCACATGGAAACATTTTTCACCTTGTCGACTCAGGATTAAAACTCGCGACCTTTTGGTTAATGGCCCAATAGCTCTAATCGTTAGGCTACCTGCCGCCCAGAGTAGACACAGTGGGTCATCCTTTACCCCTACTGGGTCATGCTTTACCCCCTACTGGGTGAGAGTGCAGAGGAAGATGTCCATCCACCAAAATATAACTCTATAACAAATATTATTATTGCTGCCAATTTCCCAATCCCAGTGAGTCTCAAGGTCTTGGTATTTTGACTGCAGTCGACAGACTGGACACTGTGCCTTGACCTCCACATTGTTTGAACCTCAGCTCTCAGAGCTGCAACCTGCCAGGGTGGGAAAAACGTAATCTCTCCCAAAAGATCACCCACATCCTGGTCCACATGTCACATGCTCCCTGTCACACGCACAGGCAGAGAGAGATGCCCTGGCCTGTCCTGGCTGGTACTGTACAGTCACACACTGCGGAGGGGTGTAGTCAGGCTTTCGGAAACGCGTCATCTTTGGGACCATCTCAACACAAATAAACGTCTGCCGGGCAGAAGTTCCCTCCATTGTGTTGGTTGGCGGAATGAGAGAAATTACATGGTGTGATAAAGAGAGAAAAGGACTAGGGAAAGAGGTCTGGTGTGGGTACAGAGCCGCAGACAGACAGGTCTGTGCAGTGCAGATGCTGCAGGAGGTAGAGTTGGGTGGCGTGGCAAGCTGGTTTCCGCAGGGCTGGTACGACGGGCAGGAAAGCCCAGAGCAGAGCGAGAGAACAAAGGAGGGAATGCAGTGACCCGTGCCTGGTTGCATCCTGCCCCTGCCCCAGCCAGGCCCAGGACCCGGACCCAGCACTCGGCTGGGTGATTAACACTTCCCCTGGTGACTCCATCATTCACCCTTTATTACCTTGTTTTTAGGCTTGATACACCGTCTGCTGACACTGCACTCTTTTGTAGATGACAATAAAACAAATGTCTGGAAAGGGAAGGGGGACTAGTGATTTAACCAATACGTCTTTGCAAAGCTTATTGTATGTTATGTGGCATACTCAACACACGTGATTGCAGCTACTACTAAAATAGTAGTAAATTATTCCAAACATTAGGGTATTACTGTAGTAATTTGTGGGACAATTCTCTTCCTTCCCCGACACACTCACCTACGGCCCACAGCACAGAGTCAAAGGTGTCCTGTTGGTACTGTATGTTTGTCTGTCCAAGTCACCTGCAGCGCCCCAGAGGACAGCTTGTCCAGTCTCTTGGGGACACTCCTCCGGGAGAACTTGGTGCTATAGGCCTCCATGTAGTCAGTCACCAGCCCTGCCATTTGCTGCAGCACACACAAGACAAGAGGGGAGAAATTCAGGTTTTTGACAGCTCAGTCACCTTTCCAGCACTTAACTTGGGAAAACTATTATTCCAAACTTAACTTGTACAAGAAAAGTCCCAATATCACCAGTACACAATGAATCAATGGGCTCCTGAGTGGCGCAGCGGTCTAAGGTACCGCATCTCAGTGCTAGAGGCGTCACTACAGCCCCTAGTTCGATTCCAGGCTGTATCACAACCGGCCGAGATTGGGAGGCCAATAGGGAGGCGCACAATTGGCCCAGCGTCGCCCGGATTTGGCCGGCATTGTAAATAAGAATTTGTTGTTAACTGACTTGCCTAGTTAAATAAAAGGTTAAATAAAATAAAACAAAAAAATTTGAGTTACAGTATAAACACAATACAGTATAGAGAAATAAGAAATTAATTAAATTAGTGTCAAATCAATTTTGAAATTTTTTAAATTGTGATAAGTGCAGTACCTGATCGAACCCCCTGAGGGGGATGCTGCACATCATGAATGTGGTGTCCAGGCCAATGCCTGTCAGGAAGCCAGCACACTCCATGGCCACATCTTCATAGCACCATGTTCAGGAAAACAGAACACTACACAAATGCTCTCAGAGGAACCTTGTCACATCTACTTTAACTAGAGATAGACAACTGAGAACCTGAGCATAAGAGGCATTGATAGACAGGTGATCCCACTCTAGGAAGAAGGGGTCACCAGTTGAACTGCAATTCACCACCTTTTGCCTTCAACATTAGGGCCAACTCACTCTGACAATATACAGTGTAACCAGTGACTCATGACCAAGCACATCGGCAGTCAAAAGGATACAGCCGGCACCAACCACAGGTCTGAAAAACAAAAACCATCAATCTTAGCTGTTTTCATTTCAAATATATCTCTTGGAAGTTATATAGTACAGGTATATGTGTTTTTCTATACGATGCACTTCATACATTTTCCTTCAAATGATCTTGAATACTACTGCACCAAACAAAACAGGGAAACTGGACACAAATGTTTAGTCTGAATCTGAGGAATTTAAAAGTGATGAAAGTACTATTCGAACTTCGGGGGTTCTATTACTCAAAAAGGGGTGGCGGAGTTGGTAGTGCTAGTCTCTATGTGCGTGTGTGGGCCAGGTGAATCACACCTCTAATCCAGCCCTGAGCTCCACTCACTACTAGCGTTCAGGCTAATCCCTGCGGATGGGGTGTGCCGTGTTCATGGCTCAGTCCACATCACTCCGCTGAGTGACGCCCATCACCCGCATGGAGGCCAGGGCCTCTCTTGCTTTCCCATCCTCTACCTATCCATGGCTCTCCACACTGGCCCAGGCCCTGGCAGGTGAGGGGGCCTGGAGCACACACACAAGCCCAGCCATACCCCACACTCATGCTAGCGCTAACTGCTAAGAGCGTCAGTACCCCGATCCTCCTGTCCACCTAATGCACAGCTGCACTTAGTGCACATTGTCAGGTGGCTTAGGGAGGGATTAGGCCAGGAGCTTTAGGCTGATTCCACACTCTCATCTCCTTTCCCTGGCTGCTTGGTTATATTGTATTTCAGAGAGACTCTGGGATCGTTCTGTTATCCCTCATCCGGATGGTGGTGTCCGAAAGCATTGGTGGAGGCACAAACTCACAAGTGGGTCTCAAAAACACTGCATCCAGATGTGAAAGACGGGGGGGGGGCTGATTGTGTAACTAAAAACTACAGAGGGATAAATTCCAGTGGGAAAGACATACTTTACTGTACTGATATCTGCCCAGGAAATGTTGCCCACTCCCCTGGAGGAAGGGAAGTACAGCCTTTCAAAACAACAAAGATAACACAAACTCAGGGCTTCCATAGGCTACATCCTGATCCAAAGCCACTTCAATGACTGTTGGAGTATGTCTGACTGTGACAGTTAAGAATTTGCCACAAGCTCGCTCTCACAACCTTGGGCCAACCTTCAGCAGTCCAGACAAGAGATAAGTCAATCTGTTCTCCTTCGGTGTCTCCTATGTTCGCCACAATAACAGTGCTCTTTCACAAGTGTTCCTTAGAGGGGAGAGTTCTACAGGCAGCGGACTTTATCTGAATTCAAATAGAAAGATATAGGATGAGAACTCAACTCCCTAACACGGTTGTGACTACAGAGAGAAAAGATTGTGTGTTACAATTGTCTCACTGTCTCCTTTTGATGTTGCATCTTTTCATCCCAGGCTCTTTTCCTCAGCTATTCTCTAGAGCAGGTATTCCCAAACTGGGATACGCGCAATGCCATCGGGGGTGCGCCAAATAAAATTGTGATTCACATTAAAAATATAGATATATTTATTTTTTTCCCCTTGGCTTCACATTTTCAAACACTCAAAAAAAAATGTATAATATAAAGTAAATGTATATTTTCCAACGGGGCTATACATTTGGGTGGTGTTTTTTGCTCGCCTGTTTCACTGCCGGTAATAAAATTAAACCATCTAGTGTTCAGCAAAATAACAACACAATGTCAATTACAGGTAGCCTAGTCAAATAATGAACATCCAATCAGATTAACCGTTACTCTCTCGCGGGAATTCTACTAACGGGCCGTATGTAGCTGCTACAAATTCTGTTTGAGCGAAAATTGTTAAAAGGGTTAAAAGAAACTAAGGCCCGCGTCCAGAGAGACACATACCAGCTCTACAGATCGTACTGCTACTACCAGCAGTACTACACCTGCACCTGTCGACGACACAAGTTGTTCTGCTTCCATGAGCACATCCAATGCTAGCATCAGTAATTCTACATTTGTTGTTAGCCCAGCTAGCATGGACACTGACAGTTGTGAATCTGATACAGCCGAAGAGCTACTGCCCCCTTACCTGGGAAAGCACTGAACAACAGACCGGAACGTTGGACCATCGAAGAGGCGCAAATATGATGAGATCTACATTGATTTGGGGTTCACTTACAGTGGGGCAAAAAAGTATTGTCAGCCACCAAGTTCTCCCACTTAAAAAGATGAGAGAGGCCTGTAATTTTCACCATAGGTACACTTCAACTATGACAGACAAAATGAAGAAAAAAAATCCAGAAAATCACATTGTAGGATTTTTTATGAATTTATTTGCAAATTATGGTGGAAAATAAGTTTTTGGCAGCAAGAGCTTCTTGGTTATCAACTGCAAAGTATTGACATGTTTTTTTTATTGAGAGACGAGCTTAAAGTTTTCTTTACTGACCATCATCACCTCTTGTCTGACTGTTTGCATGATGATGAGTTTCTCACATGACTGGCCTATCTCGTGATGTTTTTCTCTCGCCTGAATGATCTGAATCTAGGAATACAGGGACTCTGCAACTATTTTCAATGTGCGAGACAAAATTGAGGCTATGATTAAGAAGTTGGAGCTCTTTGTCTGCATTAACAAGGACAACACACAGGTCTTTCCATTCATTTGTGTGCAAATGAACTCAAGGTTACGGACAATGTGAAATGTGATACAGCAAAGCACCTGAGTGAGCTGGGTGCGCAATTTCTTTCCCGAAACGGATGATACAAACAACTGCATTCGTTATCCTTTCATGCCATGCATCCAGTCCATTTACCGATATCTGAAAAAGTGTGTCATCAAATTGCAACAAACGGTTCTGTGAAAATTGTATTTAAATCAGAAGCCACTGCCAGATTTCTGGATTGGGCTGCGCTCAGAGTATCCTGCCTTAGCAAATCGCGCTGTTAAGACACTGATGCCCTTTGCAACCACGTACCTATGTGAGAGTGGATTCTCGGCCCTCACTAGCATGAAGACTAAACACAGGCACATACTGTGTGTGGAAAACGATTTAAGACAGACTCTCTCCAATACAACCCAACATTGCAGTTATATGCATCCTTTCAAGCACACCCTTCTCATTAACCTGTGGTCACAATTTCCGATGAACAAATAAAGTTATATGCAAGATGGCTAAATAAAGAGCAAAATGATTGATTATTATTATTATTTGTGCCCTGGTCCTATAAGAGCTCTTTGTCACTTCCCACAAGCCGGGTTGTACACCGAACAGTCCCAGTCACATAAAGGGTTTCCTGAATTGAAGCGCTCTTTCTGGGGCCACTCACTTGAAAGCTACATAAAAAGCTGTGAGCAAATATTTGTGAAAATTGCTTAGGAGACATGCTGAAAGAGGGAAGGACAGTGCAGGGAAAACATACATACAGAGACCACCACCGTCTGGCTTGTTGTGAAGATGAGTTCATATTGCCCTCTAGTGGTAGAATGTTAGAACAGCAGCCTAGTTTGACAAAAAAAATACAATTTCCCTGACTAAACTGGAGAGGGGTAACAAACAGGTTGTTGCGATAGAAAAATTATGACGGAAATCTATTGTAGATTATATTTATAAGCAAGGATTATCAATGAGTAGGTGACTAAGATAACTCTTCACTGTTGGCACCATGTACGGTTAAATTACAGCCACACTAACAAACATTACACTCAACCTCCATTTTGTGCCAAGTGGAAATGGTGTGGAGAGACCAATTAGACAGGCGATGACAGGATTTATATGGCTGGATTGGAGATGTGTGTGTGTGTGTGTGTGTGTGTGTGTGTGTGTCCCGACCTTTGCTGAACACACACACGCACAGCTAATCTGAGTCAGGAGGAGTGAGTGACAGGAACATTTAAAACGTCCTATAGTAGAATACGCTGTGTCCTGGATGGATCATTATGACAGAGTTGTCTGTGTACATGGCACAGCATTGTATGGTTTGTGTGTCTGTGTTTCACCACATGTACCATTCACGTCTTGGCAGGGGACTCTTTCAGCCAGAAGATAACACCACTAGTGATGCCGTGCTGGATTGCTCCGTGGATCTACAACACAGGAAGTAGAAACAACAGGTAAACACAACAAACACTGTTTGATTCATATTGTCAATACAGCTTCTGGCAAACGATTAGGAGGGGAAGGTTGGCTTTGTTCTTTGTTAGTCTGTTATCAACAGACAGTAAGTCACAGCCTGTGATACACCACAGGGAGGGAGGCCTATGAGAGGCCGCAGTCCCAGAGTGTATCCCAAATGATACCCTATTCCCTATGTATTGAATAGGGAACAGGTAGGGTGCCATTTGAGACGCAGACCCAGACAGCCTCCCTCCTTCACCCAGAGAGAGCCATGTTTTGTCCACCACCATCCCATCAAAAGCTCCAGATCCACTGTGGTGTTATCAGCAGCTGGGAAGATCAATGAAGGAGACATATCTCCCCATGTCTACTGGGCAAGGACACATACAGAGGGAGAAGGGGGGTACAGAGAGAGAGAGGAGAGTTGGAGGTGAGGGAGTAGAAAGAGAGGTAAAGGTTAATACTTACATGTGTGGGGTACTTTGCCGCCCTCCAGCTGCAATCACAATGCCCTTGGCAGTCAGTGTCATCTGCCAGACAAGGGGGAGAGAAATTATAATGACTTCAATAGGAAAGTACAAATACCGCAGTGTTGAAATTATGTTCCTTAATTAAAAATAATAATATGGTGAACATTTACATTTTTTGTCATTAACTCCCAGTTTGAAATACAGTACCAGTCAAAAGTTTGGACACACCTACTCATTCAGGGGTTTTTCTCCATTTGTATATTGTAGAATAATAGTGAAGACATCAAAACTATGAAATAACACATATGGAATCATGTAGTAACCAAAAAAAAAAGTGTTAAATAAATAAAAATATATTTGAGATTAGAGATTTTTCAAAGTAGCCACCCTTTGCCTTGACAGCTTTGCACACACTTCGCATTCTCTCAACCAGCTTCACGAGGTAGTCACCTGGAATTAATTTCAATTAACAGATGTGCCATGTTAAAAAGTTAAATAGTGGAATTTCTTTCCTTCTTAATGTGGCTGAGCCAATCAGTTGTGTTGTGACATGGTAGGGGTGGTATACAGAAGATAGCCCTACTTGGTAAAATACAAAGTTTCTTCAAGAGCAGTCGCAAAAACCATTAAGTGCTATGATGAGACTGTCTCTCATGAGGACCACCACAGGAAAGGAAGAACAAGAGTTACCTATGCTGCAGAGGATAAGTTTATTAGAGTTACCAGCCTCAGAAATTGCAGCCCAAATAAATGCTTCACAGAGTTCAAGTAACAGACACATCTCAACATCAACTGTTCAGAGGAGACTGCGTGAATTAGTCCTTCATGGTCGAATTGCTGCAAAGAAACCACTACTAAAAGGACACCAATAAGAAGAATAGACTTGCTTTGGCCAACAAACGCGAGCAGTTGGACAGTTGGAAATCTGTCCTTTGATCTGATGAGTCCAAATGAGATTATTGGTTCCAACTGCCGTGTCTTTGTGAGACGCAGAGTAGGTGAACGGATGATCGCTGCAGGTGTGGTTCCCATGTGAAGCATGGAGAAGGTGTGATGGTGCTTTGCTGGTGACACAGATGTATTTAGAATTCAAGGCACACGTCACCAGCATGGCTACCACAGCATTCTGCAGTGATACGCCTTCAGGTTTGAGCTGGTTGAGAGAATGCCAAGTGTGCAAAGCTGTCATCAAGGTTACTACATGATTCCATATGTGTTATTTCATAGCTTTGATGTCTTCACTATTATTCTACAATGTAGAAAATAGTAAACATAAAGAAAAACCCTTGAATGAGTAGGTGTGTCCAAACTTTTGACTAGTAGTGTGGTATTACCTCTTTTCCTGTCCTGGTTAACCCTTTGACTGTGTGCTCATCCACCAGACTTCCTTTAATGTTCAGATACTTCACATTCCTGTCAAAGAAAACAACATGGTGACACCATGCAAACACCACAGGAGAACTTGTGAGAGATTTTGTGCAAACATTGGGTTTATCTGAAAAAGGATAAGTACTGCACAGCTACACTGTTAAAGCAGTTTTCTAGCTAAAACAATTACATATGAGAGTGAAGACAAAGTTTGGGAGGAGAGATGTAAAGCCATTTTCTATGAAACTGCGTCTATTAAATATGAGATTCGGTTGCACAATGTGAACATCTGCTGTGAGAGTGTGTTAGCCCTGCAGCCATTCAGTCAGAGCACTGCATGCAATCATGGACAATTCATCATAGCGCTGTAACCTCTGTGTACCAACAGGTCTACTAGGCCTAAGAGGGAATATCTCAAGTCGGAAACTTAAGGAGGCAGTTGTCATAACAAAATTACTGAAAACTGCAGGTATGCATGTGTAAAATCCCTGTTTAAGTTATACAACAGAATCTATGACATACCGCATGTGTTTTCACAGGTAGCCCAATTCTGATCTTTTCCCCAATTATTGAGATGTACCAGTCGTGGGAGATGGGCCTGGGGATTTGCCAGCCATACTTCTGGGCGTCTTTCACAGCTGTGCCCAGCAAAGAAGCCTGGTGCATGAGCTTCTTGGGAATGCAGCCCACAGTCACACACGTGCCACCAATGCCCCACTTAGTACCTGGAAGGGTAGCATGATATATTTTTTAAACTTCCATATTAATGCAGATTGTTCACAACATAGTTTGTTTACTCTGAGACAAGCAAGGTGAAATGCTACAAGTCAACAGTTCAAGTCAAGCTGTTTTTGGTGGAATGTACAGTCAGTATGAGTACATTTCTCTTACCTTTAACTGAAGGCTCCACATAATCTAACACAGCAATGGTCTGTCCTACCTGAGCCGATGAAAACAAAGGACAGAATGTTTTGGTCAATCTTCATGGTCAGTAACGCTGCATTAGCACATTAGATTAGACATTATCCTATATAAAAACCTTTACACAGAGCCAGACCTCCTGGTAACAAACCATCTGGGGTGCATATGATTGTATACTATCCTCAAGAACAAACAGTGAAGTCCCTACTAGTTAATAACGTCGTCTTGTAATACTAATGATTTAATCATGGGATTGAGACACCACCTTCTTTGGAACAAGCCAGACCCACCTCCAATAACGAAGAGATCAGTCAAATTTCCCTGTAACAAACCAAATTCCTTGACATTCGATCTCTATTGGTCAATGCTGACACCATAAACACATACGTTACTTAGAATGTACACGAGGTTACTTATATAGAAACCAAGCTGACAAGTGCATAATGAAGGGCATTCGAAAAGAGCATGCTATTCTACCAAAGACACTCATTATTTGGAATATTTGACACGGACAGCTTGCCAAGTACCTCAACTATTCCGAGGTACTGGTCAAAATGACAGCTAGCTTGCAGGGCATTGGTTACCACTATAGAAAAAGAAAACGCTGTTTGAGAGATTAATTCGAAATCGATTTCTCATATTCTGTCCTTTTGTCACTAGCTAGCAATATGGCAACAAACTCCATGTCTGTCAAGTTTCTCATAAAAAAAAATTAAAAAATGAATGCAGTTGGTACGTTTCCACCGGCGTCTGCCTCTAGAGAATGCTGCCATGTTGTTATCACAAAAGGCCCTTCATAGGTGTCTGTAAGTCTGCCTGCCTCATTTTACATTGGAAGCACATTCACTGAAACTACGTCGTCAAAATATAAATGTCGTTGTAGTGTTGCAAATAAAATATTGTAAAAAAACACTTGATATATGTGTTTTTGTCCTCCTAGGCCAAACATAGTTCTCAAACTCCAGGCGCCATTCTGACTTCTCCCTACGGTTTTCAACCATCAGCTTTGCCTACCACTGGCCCATGTGAACCAGTTCCGTCCTGTTATGTGGTGCCTTTTCTTGTCCGAGGAAATAACATCAATTATTGTGTAAAATGTGATTTCCAAAAGGCTTAAAATATAAAGTTAGGTGTTCTTTAACATAAAACACAAAGATATGGATCTGAAAGGGAATGTTATGCATTTTGTTTTTTGTGGATGTAGGCCGGTGCTATTCATCAACTTCTACGATAAATATGAGCCATTAAATATTCAAAATATTTATTCATGATTTTATAGTCCTACTTAAAATATCAGTCATCAACACTTTAAAAATATATACTTTTTCTGTGTGTCTCTGATTCCACTTTCCACCCTGTTAGTGTGTAGTAATACCACTTTTAAAAACAGTCCCTTCCCACAATGACATCATGTTCAGGAAGTGTCAATCATTATTTTGGCAGGAAAACAGTGCACAGCTAAGTAACTATCAACACCTCATTTTTATGTTTCATGATGTTAGTATATTTCACTCTTAAATGTCCACCCTGTTAGGCTACATTAGGGGAACATGTTTTATTTATTTTAATTTTACCTTTATTTAACTAGGCAAGTCAGTTAAGAACAAATTCTCATTTTCAATGACGGCCTAGGAACAGTGGGTTAACTGCCTGTTCAGGGGCAGAACAACAGATTTGTACCTTGTCAGCTCGGGTTTGAACTTGCAACCTTCCGGTTACTAGTCCAACACTCTAACCACTAGGCTACCCTGTTATGAAATGTAATAATTAAAAAATATGTTAGGCAGAAAAGTAAAAATTCACTTAAAGTGTTCACCATTATCCTAGCTGGATCTTGATCACTCACAGGATCTTGATGTCATGCTAGCTCAATCTAGATCACTATAGCTAATTTAGCCTCCAAATTTACACTCTGTTAGGCATATGCACAAAACAGGGTGGATACCATATACATAGTATATATAGATGCATGTTTGTTTCTAATTACAATACAATGACTAGGCCTATTTACATAAATGTGATATGTCATTGTATTGCAATGTATATACAATTATAATTAGCAATTGTAGTGCAATTAGCAACTATATATACAGTACCAGTCAAAGGTTTGGACACACCTACTCATTCAAGTTTTTTTTCTTTATTGTAGAATAATAGTGAAGACATCAAAACTATGAAATAACACATATGGAATCCTGTAGTAACCAAAATAAAGTGTTAAACAAATCAATATATGTAATATAGTTTTTAGATTCTTCAAAGGAGCCCCCCTTTGCCTTGAAGACAGCTTTGCACACTTTTGGTATTCTCTCAACCAGCTTCACGAGGAATGCTTTTCCAACAGTCTTGAAGGAGTTCCCACATATGCTGAACACTTGTTGGCTGCTTTTCTTTCACTCTGCGGTCCAACTCATCCTAAACCATCTCAATTGGGTTGAGGTCCGATGATTGTGGAGGCCAGGTCATCTGATGAAGCACTCCATCACTCTCCTTATTGGTAAAATAGCCCTTACACAGCCTGGAGGTGTGTTGGATCATTGTCCTGTTGAAAAACAAATGATAGCCCAAACCAGATGGGATGGTGTATCACTGCAGAATTCTGTGGTAGTCATGCTGGTTAAGTGTGCCTTGAATTCTAAATAAATCACTGACCGTGTCACCAGCTTAATGTTGCCTTGAATTCTAAATATACATCTCAGACAGTGTAACCAGCAAAGCACCCCCACACCCCCTCCATGCTTCATGTGGGAACTACACATGCGGAGATAATTGTTTCACCTACTCTGCGTCTCATAAAGACACTGCGGTTAGAACCAAAAATCTCAGATTTGGACTCATCAGACCAAAGGGCAGATTTACACCATTCTAATGTCCATTGCTCATGTTTCTTGACCCACGCAAGTCTATTCTTCTTATTGGTGCCCTTTAGTAGTGGTTTATTTGCAGCAATTCGTCCATGAAGGCCTGATTCTTTATTTGTGTCGGCGCCAACAGAGATGGCCGCCTCGCTTCGCATTCCTAGGAAACTATGCAGTATTTAGTTTTTTTATGTATTATTTCTTACACTGTCACCCCAGGAAATCTTAAGTTTTATTACATACAGCCGTGAGGAACTATTGGATATAAGGTCAACGTCAACTCACCAACATTACAACCAGGCATACGACTTTCCCGAAGCGGATCCTCTGTTTGGTCCACCACCCAGGACAATGGATCGGATCCCAGCCGGCGACCCAAATCAACGGCACTGCAGAAGGGGCAGATGGAGCAGTCTTCTGGTCAGGCTCCGTAGACGGGCACATCGGGCACCGCTCCCAAGTACACTACTCACCAATGTCCAGTCTCTTGACAACAAGGTAGACGAAATCCGAACAAGGGTTGGCTTCCAGAAAGACATCAGAGATTGTAACGTTTTTTGTTTCACGGAAACATGGCTCATTCGGGATACATTATAAGAGTCGGTACAGCCACCTGATTTCTCCACGCATCGCGCCGACAGAAACAAACATCTCTCTGGTAAGAAGAAGAGCGGGGGTGTATTCCTTATGATTAACGAGTTGTGGTGTGATCATAACAACATACAGGAACTCAAGTCCTTTTATTCACCTGACCTAGAATTCCTTACAATCAAATGCTGACCGCATTATCTACCAAGAGAATTCTCTTCGATTATAATCACAGTCGTATATATCCCCTCCAAGCAGACACATCGACGGCCCTGAAATAACTTCATTGGACTCTATGTAAACTAGAAACCACATATCCTGAGGCTGCATTTATTGTAGCATATTGCAGCATATCGAATGCGCGACCCAGGCTGGCAAAACCCTGGATCAATGTTATTCTAACTTCCGCAACGCATACAAAGCCCTCCCCCGCCCTCCTGTCGGAAAATCTGACCACGACTCAATTTTGTTGCTCCCACCCTATAGACAGAAACTAAAACAGGAAACACCCGTGCTCAGGTCTGTTCAACGCTGGTCCGCCCAATCAGATCCTAAGCTTCTAGATTGCTTCGATCACGTGGACGTGGATCATATGTTCCGCATAGCGTCGGACAACAACATTGGTGAATACGCTGAGTCGGTGAGCGAGTTTATTAGCAAGTGCATCGGTGATGTTGTACCCACAGTGACTATTAAAACCTTCCCCAAGCAGAAACCGTGGATTTATGGCAGCATTCGCGCAAAACGGAAAGCACCACGGCTTTAAATCAGGGCAAGGTCGACCGGGAAACATGACCGAATACAAACAGTGTAGCTATTCCCGCCGCAAGACAATCAAACAACCTAAGCGTCAGTATAGAGACAAAGTAGAATCGTAATTCAACGGCTCAGACACGAGGTATGTGGCAGGGTCTACAGTCAATCACGGACGACAAAAAGAAAACCAGCCCTGTCGGGGACCACGATGTCTTGCTCCCAGACAAACTAAACAACTTCTTTGCCACCAACACGGCCCGCTACCAGAACCTGCGGACTCTCCTTCACTGCAGCCAACGTGAGTAAAACATTTAAACATGTTAACCCTCGCAAGGCTGCCGGCCCAGGCGGCATCCCTAGCCGCATCCTCAGAGCATGCACAGACCAGCTGGCTGGTGTGTTTACGGACATATTCAATCAATCCTTATCCCAGCCTGCAGTTCCCACATGCTTCAAGAGGGCCACCATCGTTTCTGTTCCCAAGAAAGCTAAGGTAACTGAGCTAAATGACTATCGCCCCGTAGAACTCACTTCCGTCATCATGAAGTGCTTTGAGAGACTAGTCAAGGACCATATCACCTCCACCCTACCTGACACGCTAGACCCACTCCAATTTGCTTACCGCCCCAATAGGTCCACAGACGACGCAATCACCATCCCACTGCCTTAACCCATCTGGCCAAGAGGAATACCTATGTAGAATGCTGTTCATCGATTACAGCTCAGCATTTAACACCATAGTACCCTCCAAACTCGTCATTAAGCTCGAGACCCTGGGTCTCGACCCCGCCCTGTGTAACTCTGTCATGGACTTCCTGACGCGTCACCCCCAGGTGGATAGAGTAGGAAACAACATCTCCACCCCGCTGATCCTCAACACTGGGGCCCCACAAGGGTGCGAAACTCAAATTCCCTTTGGAGATTGACTAAGTCATAGGCCCGTCCCATGAGCACAGACATTGATCTGGCATCATGGGACAGCCCTTTCCTACGGTTCTGGATATAACCCTTGGGAATTTCCCGGCAGACCAGTACCTCAATCACAGAGGGAGCTAAGGTTTGAGTAGAGACCATAAACCTGAGTATAAGCTAAGGTTGTAATGGTTGTTGAAACTCTGAGACTATCGATACCGACAGAATAAGAGCAAATATTTGATACTAATTACCAGTCTGCAGCTAGGAATTCTATACCATTGAATGCGAAGGCCGACAACCGCCGAAACATCTATTCTATAACAACATTTCTGAATGGGACTCTGAAGTATCTATTCTAACCACGATAGACGGGCGGATGAACTTCCAACAGAAAGGACGATTCCAACAGAGATCACGATGACACACTGAGCGTAAATATATATATTTATTTCAATTATTCCAGAATGAGTGAGCGTTCATGTGCAAAGGTGTAGCATTTCATAATTATCAATTGTGTAGTGTATTTTGTCTTTCGCGCTCTTCTCAGTCCCTTTGTCTACCAAGCCGCCATACCGGTTAAGCCCACTAGGGCACATCCCCTATCATTTCCTTGTAACCATATCTACTTTGTTTGTTTGTTTGAGCAATTCTGTGATTATTTAGTTTGTTAATAAATAAATGATTCAGACAATTGATGAATGGATGATTCATATTGAAGACTGGGTTCGTGCAGATAACCAACAATTTATGACGTTTGGAATGGGACTAACGTGAGGTAAAGAATAATTCATTAATTAGAAGACTAATGGATCAGATGTTAAAATATTTGAAAGTTATATTAGGAAAATTATAACTTTGTAATCTGAATATTTTCCTTGGTGCCCCACCTTCCTAGTTAATTACATTTACACGATTAGTTTAATCACATAATAATAATTACTGAATTGATTTGATAAAATAACAGTCTTCAGTTTAATGATGCCAAAGACACGACAGTAGCATGAGTCTCTTTTAACCATATGACAATGTGACATTAGTGACAACTTCTACAATATATTATTTATTGGGAATGGATTTTGGCTTGAGGTAAAAATTCATGAAGCTGTATAGATCCTTGGTCTTCTTGGAATGGAATGTCAACACAAAATTCACAGGCAACATGTTCTTTCCAGGCATGGTTTATTGAAAACACACCAAATTGATACTCTACAAATCAGTACTTTTTATGTTATTTGAACAAGCGTAACACTTGCCTCTGGGTATTAGTAAAATCAACATAATACATTCTGTCACTGTGGCATCGCTCTGATAGCTACGAAAGCATTAATGTACTCTTCTATGAACTCAAACCATGTTTTATGTCTCTATCGTTTAAAAGTTTATAATACAATGTTATACAAAGCAAAAACCCACCAACAGTCTAGTCTACACTGAGGACAGAGTGGGTGAATGTGTGAGTGTGTAAAATGAAGGGGAAGGGGAGAGATATACTGTAGGGAGGGAGGCTGACAGAAGAGAAAAGGAGAGGTATAAGAGGATGAGGAGGAAGAAGGAACGACGGAGGGATAAAGAGTTATATAAAACACAATGATATCTTTATGTACCATGGAAAATGTTAAGGCACATGATAGTTACAAACACATTTGCTACTGAGCAGTACAATTACTTTATTTTGAAGAGTTTGAATCAGTGATATCTACACAGGTAGGTCTTGCTCATTTGATTCAATTTCTGCCCCATTTTCTTGCATTTCTTTCACAGCACAGTTAGCACAGTCCACAAACAAGCCCATGGACTCATTTCATATGTATATAAATACAACACCAGGTCCTCTGGTTGTGTACTACAAAATGCAGTCAGGAATAGACAGTCAAAGATTAACAATCCAATGAAAAGCACACAGTTTTGAGGACGTATGTGGACATGGAGGAAGTTAACGTGGGGCGATTATTACAATGCTTTTCTCTGAAATCAAATGTTTATTAATACATGTACTTTACATTTTTATTTTATCACATAAGTCTTTGTAAACACTGTGTAAAATATGCAAGCTTTATAAAGTCACATCACAAAGAAATTCGGCATTCAACGCAGGCACATGCCATTTGCCTATAGCTGACGCATGAGTTAAGCTGTCCAATAGTGGAGGGTCCCCTCACCAGTCCCAGAATAGGTTCATAGTGGAGAGTCCACTTGGAGATGGAGATAAAACAATCACAAAACCACTACTAAACCTTTAACCACATGTGTAGTTCAGCCTTTCTTCTCGTCTCTTTTTAAAAGACAATGACGTAATCATCTGCACTACTACATTTAAACTGCCCCTAGAAGAGGGCACAAAAAATATAATAATCAAACAGATGTTGTATACTTCATACGTGATGCAAATTCTGCCTTGAACCACAGGAAAACTGCTCTCCTCTCCGGATATAAATGACTAATATCCAATTACACCACAAAAACTGGCACTTAAAAATAATATAATATAAACATTTGTACATTTTTTCATGCTTGTTTCAAATAGTTCTTTAAAGATGCATTAGTGAAATCAAAGCATGTTTTCAGGTTCTCAGCGACGTCATATAAATTGCAGTGTGAAATGTGAAGGGAATTGTAACACTTCTGTCTAACATCTTCTGTCTATCCCTGCTGCTGTATCCAGCCATCCATCCATCCCTCTTTTCTCTCAGTCTTATCTCTTGAGTGATCCCTGCTGAACCAACCATCCCTCCCTCCCTCCCTCCCTCCCTCCCTCCCTCCCTCCCTCCCTCCCTCCCTCCCTCCCTCTATTAATCTCCTTGAAAGATGGAGACCAGGTCATCAGTTCAACTCGCCTTTAAAAAGAAAGCTGAATAACAGCTCTTCTTGTTTTGTTTTGTTTTCTCTTGACAGTACAAAATATAAATATGTGATCAGCATGACTACAGATTTGACACTTAAATGATGTGGTTATTTCTGTTTACAAACATGATATTTTAT
This sequence comes from Oncorhynchus mykiss, assembly GCF_013265735.2. Lineage (NCBI taxonomy): Eukaryota > Metazoa > Chordata > Actinopteri > Salmoniformes > Salmonidae > Oncorhynchus > Oncorhynchus mykiss. The sequence goes on along the minus strand of NC_048575.1, from coordinate 65,012,944 downwards.
CCAATGAATGTGCTTCCCAAACAACCTATTATGAGTACACAACTAAGACGTGTCTATTGTTTTCTCTGTTCTCTTTTTGTTTTTCTTTGACCCTAATATACATTTATAAAACCAACAAAAATATCAAATGCTTTTAGATTCTACCCTTTGACACCAGGAGCATGTACTTTCCATTCCTTCATTAACACAATCCATTTATAAACAAAATGTCTTATATCCTCTTCAACTTTAATACATATCAATGACAAACTGCAACCAACCAAGCAATTCATATATCGTCGGCAAACACATATCTCTAGTCTGTGTCGATACTGAAAATATATTTTCATTTTGTTTCGCTCAACAGCTATAAGTAACCCAACCAAATGCACGTCATTTCACTTCCTTAAGTCCAATCAACACTTGCAGACATACAGTTCCTTTAAGTGCCCTTCAAGCATCAAGTCCTTCAAACCAACCCAACCTTCATCTACCACACCAGTCCACACTTCTTCAATCTGGAAAACCCAAACAGAAACAAAGACCAGCAAAATAAAAAAAATACAAATTATATTAAACAAAAACTATTTACTGTGCCTCGACAAAAGACAAACCAACAAAAACAAAACCTAAACAAAAGGCTAAATTGTAACATAGAAAAAAATACTATTAGAAGCAAACTGTCTCCTTTCCTTTCCAACACACTTCCTTTCCTCCCAACAAACATCACCTTCTCATCACCTTCTCTCCCCCACCACCAGTACATTGCCATAGAGATAGAGCTCTAGAATACTTGTATCTCTATGACAATAAATGCTTCCCCTCTTCCATCTTGACACCATGCAGTGCTGCTCCAGTCAGAGTCCTTGCTGTTAGGGTACCCTACACCTACATCCTGACACCATGCAGTGCTGCTCCAGTCAGAGTCCTTGCTGTTAGGGTACCCTACACCTGTCCATCCAGTGGGGAATGTAGATATGACAAGTAGTCGTTTTTAGATTTTCTTTTCTTTCTTTTTTTATACATCATTTCATTTGCTGATTCAAAAGCATGAAGCATTGGTTGTTGGATGATTGTTTCTTTTTTCTTTCTTTTACAAAGTCTATCTGCTGACGAGTCAACATCAAAATGAGTTCCATGTGTTATGGCAGTGATGACATGGGAGATCCTCTAGTTTAGGTGTTACGCTGTCGTTATTTAAGCCTAGAACACAGGAGAACAGGGAGGGAGGGGGGACACAGGTGGTTATGTCAAGAGCTGAAAACCTATAAGAGAGCAGGCTTGTGTACCAAAAGGCACCCTATTCCCTATATAGTGTGCTTATTTTTACTGGAGCCAAATGGGCACTGGTCAATAATAGTGCACTTCAAAGTGAATAGGGTGCCTTTGGACGCAGGCATGGTGTTTAAAGCAGTTGAATAATCAAGCTTTTAAAGTAAGTCAGAGGGCACAATGACCAAACGGTATTGCATAATCAAAATCACAATACAAAAATCACTATATTCATACATGCTTGACAGATGTCAAATCCAATGTAACAGACAGCGAGAGGGATGCTTTGATGATAGGTTTGAATGGCAGCTACTGCATAAAGCCAGCTTGATAAACACACAAATGAAGCAGGCCTTTCGTATGATTACTCTGTCTTACCTGATTGACTCAATGTCCATTACTCTGTCCATTCTAAGCATGTCTTTGTTATAATAGATCTGTTATTGTGTTAGCTTTGACTTGACTAGATCTTAATGTGGTGATCACAACCTGTTTTCACAGTTATTATATAAACTCAATTGTTTTCAGCACTTCATTCTGTACGGATGATCATTGTCATATTTCAGTTTGCGTTTCAGAGCACCACATGAGGAGTCTATCAAAGCAGTATGGTTGATCCCTTACCTAGGACAATAAGAGTTATGGGGAAGCAATGAGAGAATAAAGAGACGTACAGCAAGGAAGAAAGATAGCCCTTCGCCTCCATAGAGCTGTTGATGATCAGCCACCTACCACAGCTTCTCACCCAGAGCAGATACACTCAGTTATTAGTTGACGGAACAGGAGCAAAGAGATGAGCAAGTGATGAGAGGATCCCCAATAGTGAGCTCTCGTGATGCTAACCCAGAGCAGCTAGCCTATCCTAGCCTACCACAGACTGTAGACATAACCGAGAAGGAGGAGCTGATGTGTGTGTTCATCCAGGCATCCATTATTTATCTGGAGGAGCTCTTTGTCCCAGGGAATGGTGTGTTGATTACTGCTGATAGGGAGATGATACACCATGTTCTTCCCACAGCTTTTCATTACAGCTACACTGGGAGGAATTGTGTTTGTGTGTGTGTGTGTGTATTCCATCTAAAGTCTAGATTTAATACCTTTCATAATTTAGAACAAACATAATTTCATCTGGAATAGTCAAGGGAGTCTGTCTGTTTTGCAACAGATGGGTTTGAATCAGGCAGGTGCTCCACAACTGTGAAAATTATGAAATTTCATCCAGCTTTTCTCAAGTTTGGTGTCATAAGCCAACTACTCTGGGTCAAGCAGGTCCAAGCACAGATAAAAAACTAACAGAAGTGGCGTGTGTGAGGGTTAAAACAGAAACAGTGTGGTGGTGGTGGTGGTGGTGGAGCTAACAAAGAAAGGAGACTAACAATCCAGAAAGTGGAAAACTAACATTTGTAAGACCTACCATGCATGCATTTAGACCCAGGAGTCAACAGGCTGAGGTTTAACGTCACAAGCATCCACCAGTTTGACTGCAGGCCTGTTACTCCTGACATAGTGTTTCCTATTTGTGTCATTCTGCAGCAACGGGACAAGGGGTTAACAGAAAAACAAAGAGGTCGATAAATATCATCCATAGAGAGGAGTGGAAAGCCAGGGTTAGTTCCTTAGCATAAAGGAAGATGTTTTTTGAGTCTGAAAAAGTGATTAAAAACAACAAACCAACCGACACATGCAAACAAACAAAAACAGAGTGGGAGAGAGCAGTTCAAACAGCAGAGTTGCATTTTGGTTTCAGGCTTCTGGAGGTCTAGAAAGTTGGGTTGAGCAGTTGTTGCTGTGCTGAAGTAAATTCAAAACATGAGAGGGATGGGGGCTATAAACATGAGAGGAGATATCTGCCATCTCCAGTCCTGTCTGATGGCTAATTTGCTTCTGGAGGTTTTGCAGCATACTGTATCTTGACAAGCATTTGTGTCTTCAAGCTGCAACGTGTCTGCATAGCTGCCATTCTACACATGGTAAGCAGAGGTCAGCAAAACACCTATTTTCCAATTCTACCTCTTGATACTATCATGATGTCTGATTCTGAACTCATGGTAACTCTTCATTAACCAAGAGGACTTCTAACTGTGTTCGTATGCTTGACCTATCAAACCACCTTCAGTCCTTACGCCACACAGACCGATCAGAGCGTGAGAATATAATCCTGTGATGGGAAACACAGGACTGGACTGAAAGTCACCCTGGTTCAACAGTGAATAACTCATCCTCAATCTCTCTCTCTCCCTCTCATTTACTCTGTGTTTTCTCTAGCGATGGATACTGAGCCACTTACGATGCAGGCTTGTGTGTGTGAGTGAGTGTGTGAACCAGGCCTTGGTTGTCGATCTATGAGGAGAAGTGGAGATGGAGGGGCAGGACTCTTTTAATCAGTCCCAGATTAATTACTTTCACAATCACAAAGCTTACACTCAATTATCTGCTGCTTAGCTGTCAGTAAATTGGACTGCCAGATGAGTGGCACCAGGCTCGACAGACAACAACATGAACTGCTGCTGCAGAACATGAAAATCCAGATTCCTCTTCAAGAAATCAAAAGGGCATGGCATTGACAAATGGGCAAGGGCACTGGAAGAGATGGATTCAGGCTACCTTAACAGAAACGGAGTATCATGACTTGTGTGTTTTAATAGCCTGGTCCTTTAGTCACCTATAGCATAGCTGTAACTGTGCGGTGTGAGCTGTTACGGGTCGGTCTGGACCAGACGTACCTTTAATGGCTCGCGTTCTGACAGGTCCACTGACCCGTCTCCACTACTCTTGTACTTGCAGTCTTTGTCTCTCTGGTCGATAGTGGAGTAGCCATCTAATGAGGAGAGAGAGGATCACAGAAATATAGCACTGTTAAATACATGGATGGAAACTACAGATGTATAAGCTGCATGCAGCCTTCCAGGAGTGGAGCTGTGCATATCTGATGTGGAGGAAGAACTCGTTAGTAAGAGACGAAACAAGACAATTGTGTTTACATTTTCATTGAAAAGAGGAGCACTGAGCAGAACATTAAAGTTTGCCAGGTTTTGAACACAGTCATTAGAGAATTGCCCACACCTCCTGTTGCTCCTGTGTCTGTACTACTGAATTAATGGCCATCCTTATACCAACATCTTGTTAAGAGAGGGGTCTTGCATACAGCATCATAAGTAAAACAATACTGCACTACATTGTACACTGTTAGAGCATAACAACAATATATTTGCTCATTCCCAATATTGCCAAAGTTTGTCCTACAAACTTTTTTTTTAAATGTCCATGTTGGCAATGGTGTTGTTAGAGTTCTAGAACTGTGAGTAGTTCCTACAGACAAGAACATTCCATCTGAGACTACTATTGTTCCTCGTCGGCGATTGAGGTCATGCAAACTCGGTCTTACCTGGACCAAGCTCGTCCATAGGTATCATATCACCACTTCCATTTTTCTTGGTGCCTGAAAAGCATTTATATGCCATTTTTTTATCATGAGCACCACACACACAATTTGTTTTAATCACGAGCCAATGCTGCTTTCAGGCCAATGGTTCTCGGTCACTGTCTGCTGGTACACTTTAGCAGTAATGCAGGCAGGCTGAAAATGGGTGTGAATGACAACTACACTTTATGTGTATGCATGGTTGCAAAAAAAGTCACATGACCAGAAACAAGATGACAAGAGAAGTACTGTCATGCTCTCGACTCCTCTGTCAATGAGATGTTCGTGTTTTAGGCTGCTTCCGTACCTCCCTCTATGCATATATCCTAATATACATGCTTGGATTTGCGTTCAAGAACACACTATTGGATTAGATAAATCTACCCATGATGCATCATTCTCCCAACCACACCATCCCAAAAAGAACCGACTTACACATAAAGATCACCAAACACTGCAGCACGAAAGGTTTCAAGCACAGCCCTCCAACAGTAGGTAAATGGATATGAGTGAGACAGACAAAGCAATGCGCAGATAGATAGAACCATCCCCCTAAACACTTGTTCTAATCATGGCTTCTGATAGAAACAGACACACAGTAACAGCATCACAATTTGCTCCATAGATATAGAGCAGTTATTAATATCTATGGTTTCCTCACTCAGTTCACCACAATAGGCCAGGCCCGGAGGATCCCCAGTCTCGCCTGCCATCACAGACTGACCTTGGTTCTTCTCCATCAGGGGCAGAGTGGTGTCGTCATAGCCTGGCTTGCCATTCTTGGCTGCTTTAGGGGCGCCGGTCGCTGTAGGCTGAGGGGGGGAGAGTAGAGACATATGACTGTACTAATTGTGTGTGTGTGTGTGTGTGTGCATGTGTGTGCGTGTGTTCTACTACACAGCCTATTACCTGGAAGTGACTCTTGTTCCATCCTTCCTTGGTCAGGGCGTTCCTCAGGTCCTTGTAGCTCCACACCGTCTGCAGCACGTGGGAGGCGGCCTTGTCCTCACGTGGTGATTGGCTGAGGAAGGTAGACAGGAAGAGAATAAGGGTCGGTATTCACAAAGCATCTCAGATTAGGAGTGCTGATCTAGGATCAGGTCCCCATGTCCATTCATTATAATTGAAAAGGCAAAACTGATCATAGATCAGCACTCCTACTTTGAGACTCTTTGTGAATACAGGCCCAGAACATTGGGCCCAACCGCTGCCAGCAGCTAGTGGAGGCTGGGGCCAAATGCAGTCAATCTCACATTCAAAGCCATCTATTCCCACTGGTTGCCCCAGGTGCTTGCTTTTAATTCATTCTCCAATGGCCGCACACATTTATTTTCATTCAATTCATTAGCTACTCCTTAGCCCTTCTGTTAATTACATGGGATGGTTCTCCATTACTTCAAAGTAATTCTCACGGGTGGAGAGAAAACACATTTATTTGATATTAAATAAAGTATGGGTATCAAATACCAACTGGAAACTAATCTTAAATTATCAATAGGTTGTAGAAGGAGACAGCTATCCAAACAACTTCTCTCTGGCTATCACTGCTCGCTGACTTGATCAAGTAGATCAGATAATTCAATGGGATATGAGGAAAGTGAAATATAGTAGAAACTGGGAAATCATTAAAACAGCTCCTGAATTCCTATTCATAGTACTTACTATTCAGGTGAAGTGCACTATAGTTTGTTTCCTGGAAACCAGACACTGCACGGTTTATCTATTCAATCTAAGTAGTGTTCTACAGATCGAAATACTGTGACAAGGAATCCAGCTTATATTACCTTCTATTATTAATTCCCAAGCCAGAGAGGACATGAAAAGACAGGGTCGTTACATTTTATAAGGCCAGACACTCCTGGTCCTTGAGAGACTGCAGAATATACACTGCTCAAAAAAATAAAGGGAACACTTAAACAACACAATGTAACTCCAAGTCAATCACACTTCTGTGAAATCAAACTGTCCACTTAGGAAGCAACACTGATTGACAATACATTTCACATGCTGTTGTGCAAATGGAATAGACAACAGGTGGAAATTATAGGCAATTAGCAAGACACCCCCAATAAAGGAGTGGTTCTGCAGGTGGTGACCACAGACCACTTCTCAGTTCCTATGCTTCCTGGCTGATGTTTTGGTCACTTTTGAATGCTGGCGGTGCTTTCACTCTAGTGGTAGCATGAGACGGAGTCTACAACCCACACAAGTGGCTCAGGTAGTGCAGCTCATCCAGGATGGCACATCAATGCGAGCTGTGGCAAGAAGGTTTGCTGTGTCTGTCAGCGTAGTGTCCAGAGCATGGAGGCGCTACCAGGAGACAGGCCAGTACATCAAGAGACGTGGAGGAGGCCGTAGGAGGGCAACAACCCAGCAGCAGGACTGCTACCTCCACCTTTGTGCAAGGAGGAGCAGGAGGAGCACTGCCAGAGCCCTGCTAAATGACCTCCAGCAGGCCACAAATGTGCATGAGTCTGCTCAAACGGTCAGAAACAGACTCCATGAAGGTGGTATGAGGGCCCGACGTCCACAGGTGGGGGTTGGGCTTACAGCCCAACACCGTGCAGGACGTTTGGCATTTGCCAGAGAACACCAAGATTGGCAAATTCGCCACTGGCAGTGATTAGAGGCAGTAAGAGACCTGCTCTCATGGGGAGGGAGACCATGTACATGTAGGCCTACATACTGTATGTATGTGCATACTACACATGTGTATAGTATAGTTACTATGGAACTGAACTACTGTTGATTGAGTCATTGATTAGATTGATCAATCAATCATTAAATTCAAGAAAGACAAACAAATCTATTCGAAACACTAGAACCTGTGAGCGGCCAGACGTTAGCATTGTGCTGTGCTACACTATGCTGAACTAATATGCTGCCTCGTACTGTACAGTGCTGTACTGTTGCTATACTGCACTGTAGCCAGCTGTGCTAGCCAAAGGTCATACCTTGTCTTGTTGATGGCCACCAGTTTCTCGATGGCCTGGGCCTGGATGAGGGAGCGTGCGTTCTCAGAGCTGTCCGTCACGATCTCGTGGATGGTGTTGAGGATGGCCACCACCGTGTCTTCCTCCAGGTTCTTGGCTGGCCGCTGCTGACCGCTGGGCAGGTTACTCACCAGGTCCCTCATGGCATAGCTCCCTACAGGGCAGAGATCAGAGAGCAGTGTCACCGTCAAATGGTAATAGAGGTAAAAGGTGTGTAAACATTCAGGAAAGGGGGTTTTATTACATCTTGTTGCGCTACATAGTGTTTTGATTCATAATAGCATTGTACAAAATGTTTGATATCAACTAATTAAAACTTTGGCAAATCTGCAATCAGTCAGCAAAAGACATACACAGGTTCAACAATCATATGTTCAGTAGCTAGGTTTCAATCCAATTGGCAACAGATTTTCATGCGAATATTCAAAAATCTGCATAAAGAAAACATGCACATTTTCCCACCAGTGGTGTGCTTCTTATTCTTATTCTTCTTGAATTATTGTGGATAAAAGTCAGTGGTGATGAAATGTATTTTTTCCGCACGAGTTTTCATGTATAAAAATAAAAATAAGAATAAAAATGTGTTTCCATCGCTATCTACTGATAGTTTTGTCACAGAAACTGTTGTGTCAAATAGCAAATGTGCCTACTCTGATCTTGGCATGTGCGCCCTAGCCAACAGCTCGCAGATACAGTGTGCGTAGGCTGCTAGTCTACACAATGAGATTATTATGGATAAGAGCGAGAATATGTTTATTTGTTAAACGGCAGTCAAGCATCAATCATCATGTCACCAGCATTATCGATATTTATTGGAAAGCAGGATCAAGCTTGTGCACTTTCACAACCCTGTAAAGTTCACCATCATTTATTTAATCTGTCACATAATAAACTGCATGCTTTCTGATCACACATCATATCGCTGCGTGACTCCAAATGTACTTTGGTTATTATATCAATATTTGTAAATAAAGGCATTTCCACCACCATTTCAATAATCATTTATTTGACCAACACAAAAAGATCCTACCATGTCGAACATACAAATTGTACAGAAACTTCCTGTTTCCATCACAGGTGTCGTGATTTAAAAAAATATTATATGACTTTACTTGCATTAAAACTGAGAATGGAAACGTGGTTAGTAACAGCTATCTGATCTCACAGCATTCCAAAGTGTTTTACCCCATTGTTGTACTTGTACGCTGTAAAGAGAGGCCATGTGTTAACAGTGTGTGGTCAAGCCCACAGTTAATACACAGCCTCTCTTTACAGCATACGGTCAATGGTCGTACCGATCAGGTCTTTGTTGCGGCGGTCGATGGAGAGGTTGCGCAGGGCGATGGCCACGGCTCGGACCACCTTGTCAGAGTCAGAACGCAGCAGCTCCACCAGGATGGGAAGACCCTTCTCCTTCCTCACTGTGGCACGGATGTAGTTGGACCACTGGGGACAGAGAGAGGAGAGAACATGGATGATAAGGATAAAATGTCTGTGAAGAGAGAATACTACCAGCCAATACATACATACGCATGTACACGCACGCACACACACACACACACACCCCACCCCACACACAATTATTGTACATGAGCACAGCCAACAGTGGCTATCTAGATTGGACTGTTCAAGAAAATTACACAGCAGGGCTACAGACTGTCATGTGATGGAATTTGTCACTGATTAAACATCAACGAATGCTCCTCTCTTTTTTTTATGAAACACAAAACAATAAGTTTGACATGAAAGAGCTCCTTTGCTGAACACGGTTACCCCCTGAGATGTAATTAAACTGGTGCAACACCAGAACCCGGCCACTGGGTGGCAGTAGTAAATCTAAAACTGACCGTACCATAGTAGTTAAACAGCAAGGGAGCAACAAGGAGAAGGGGATGAGATATCCTCATTGGGAATGGGAACATGTTATGTCCATCTCCTTTAAGCAGAGGTTTGATGTGGTAGCATCAGCCCCAAGCCCCAGTGTGGACAGGCATTCTGATCACCCTCTATATACACAGACATGGAATCACTGGCCACTTTAATAATGGAACACTAGTTACTTTAATAATGTTTACATACTTCTTTACTCATTTCATATGCATATACTGTATAATATTATACTGTAATTTAGTCAATGCCACTCCAACATTGCTCGTCCTAATATTAATACTTTATTTTACTTTTAGCTTTGTGTGTATTGTTGTGATACTACTGCACTGTTAAGAGCTAGGAAGACAAGCATTTGCTACACCCACAATAACATCTGCTAAATATGTGTATGTGACCAATAATATTTGATTCGATCTGCTCAAACTACATAAACAAAATAACTACATTAAGAAAATAAAATAAAATGTTTTTGGTCACATACACATGGTTAGCAGATGTTAATGTGAGTGTAGCGAAATGCATGTGCTTCTAGTTCCGACAATGCAGTAATATCTAACAAGTAATCTAACAATTTCCCAACAACTACCTAATACACACAAATCTAAAGGGGTGAATGAGAAGATGTACATATAAATATATGGATGATGGCCGAGCGGCATAGGCAAGGTGCAATAGATGGTATAAAATACAGTATATACATATGATATGAGTAATGTAAGATATGTAAACATTATTAAAGTGGCATTATTTAAAATGGCATTGTTTAAAGTGACTAGTGATCCATTTATTAAAGTGGCCATTGATTGGGTCTCAATGTAGGCAGCAGCCTCTCTGAGTTAGTGATTGCTGTTTAGCAGTCTGATTGCCTTGAGATAGAGGCTGTATTTTTTTGTGAGGGAGGGAGCGATTCTCTCGCTTTATATACAGTGCCTTCAGAAAACATTCATATCCCTTGACTTATTCCACATTTTGTTGTGTTACACAGATGCACCTTGTGATGGGGACAATAAGAGGCCACTCCAAAATATGCAACACAATGCCACAGATGTATCAAGTTTTGAGGGAGTGTGCAATTGGCATGCTGACTGCAGGAATGTCCACCAGAGCTGTTACCAGAGAATTTAAATGCAAATATTTCTACCATAAGCCGCTTCCAACATCGTTTTAGAGAATTTGGCAGTATGTCCAACCGGCCTCACAATCGCAGACCATGTGTTTGGCGACGTGTTTGCGGTTTGCTGATGTCAACGTTGTGAACAGAGTGCACCATGGTGGTGGTGGGGTTATGGTATGAGCAGGCAAAAGCTACGGACAATGAGCACGATTGCATTTTATCAATGGCAATTTGAATGCAGAGATATCGTGACGAGATCCTGAGGCCCACTGTTGTGCTATTCATCTGCCGCAATCATCTCATGTTTCAGCATGAAAATACACAGCCCCATGTCGCACGGATCTGTACACAATTCCTGGAAACTGAAAATGTCCCAGTTCTTCCATGGCCTGCATATTCACCAGACATATCACCCATTAAGCATGTTTGGGATGCTCTGGATTGACATGTACAACAGCGTGTTCCAGTCCCCGCCAATATCTGGCAACTTCTCACAGCCATTGAAGAGTGGGACAACATTCCACAGGCCACAATCATCAGCCTGATCAACTCTATGTGAAGGAGATGTGTCGTGTTCATGATGCAAATGGTGGTCACACCAGATACTGACTGGTTTACCTGTTTTCTAAATGTATCTGTGACCAACAGATGCATATCTGTATTCCCAGTAATGTGAAATCCATAGATTAGTCTATTGAAATAAATTCATGAGGCCCTAATTTCCTTCTATGAACTGTAACTCAGTAAAATCTTAGAAATTGTTGCATGTTGCATTTATATTTTTGTTCAGTATTCACACCCCTGAGTCAATACATGTTAGAATCACCTTTGGCAGCTGTGTGTCTTTCTGGGTAAGTCTCTAAGAGCTTTGCACACCTGGATTGTACAATATTTGCACATTATTCTTTCTAAAATTATTCAAGCTCTGTAAAGTTGGTTGTTGATCATTGCTAAACAGCCATTTTCAAGTTTCCATAGATTTTCAAGCCAATTTAAGTCAAAACTGTAACTAGGCCACTCAGGAACACCCAATGTAGTTTTGGTAAGCAACTCCAGTGTATATTTGACCTTGTGTTTTAGGTTATTGTCCTGCTGAAAGGTGAATTTGTCTCCCAGTGGAAAAGCAGACTGAAACAGGTTTTCCTCTAGGATTTTGCCAGTGCTTAGCTCTATTCCGTTTCTTTTGATCTCCCAAAATCCCCCCTAGTCCTTGCATGATGCAGTCCCCAACATGGTTGGAAATATGAAGAGTGGTACTCAGTGAGGTGTTGTGTTGGATTTGCTAACTTCTTTGCCACATGTTTTGCAGTATTACTTTAGTGCCTTATTGCAAACAGGATGCATGTTTTGGAATATTTTTTATTCTGTACAGGCTTCCTTCTTTTCACTCTGTCATTTAATGTTTTGTAGAGTAACTACAATGTTGTTGATCCATCCTCAGTTTTCTCCTATCATAGCCATGAAACTCTGTAACTGTTTAAAAGTCACCATTGTTCTCATGGTGAAATCCCTGAACAGTTTCCTTCCTCTCTGGCAACTGAGTTAGGAAGGACACCTGCATCTTTGTAGTAACCCATCTGCCAATTGGTGCCCTTCTTTGCAAGGCATTGGAAAACCTCTGTGGTCTTTGTGGTTGAATCTGTGTTTGAAATTCACTGCTCGACTGAGGGGCCTTACAGATGTGTGGGGGTACAGAGATGAGGTAGTCATTCAGAAATCATGAAATGAAATCATGTTAAACACTATTATTGCACACAGAGTCCACACAACTTATTATGTGACTTGTTAAGGTAATTTTTACTCCTGAACTTATTTAGGCTTACCATAACAAAAGGGTTGAATACTTTTCTACTCAAGACATTTCAGCTTTTGATTTTTTATTCCTTAATAACATTTGCAAAAACATAATTCCACTTTGACATTATCGGGCATTGTGTGTAGGCCAGTGAAATCTATATTTAATCTATTTTAAATTGAGGCTATAACACAACAAAATGTGTAAAAAGTCAATATGGTATGAATACTTTCTGAAGGCACTGTACCTAATTATTAAAAATCACCAGTGCAGTGATAGAAAACAGTGAAAATGAAAATTGTGACATGGTTTATACATGGTATACATGTACTGTAGGGTACACATGTTGTACATTTTATCACAGGTTATGTGTTAGCGTTTCAAATTTTAACAGCAAGAGATACAAGTTGGATGTTTTCAAATCAATCTAACATCCTGTCTGTTGTGTTTTGCCACCGCTGTGGATGGAGAGCTCTGTGAACGAGCTGAGAGGAACAGGAAGGTGTGAGCATGGTGCTGGAGCCTGGTGATGATTAATGCCGTGGCAACGGATATGTTTACAGCATGACACATAGGTGTTAAAAAATGAATCACGATAGAGCTAAAATGACAAAGCTCTCTAGGCCTAACATGGGCCAGTACTGACTAAGAGCATAATTTCTGAAGGGAATAACATGTGTAGGCCTCTGTACTTTACACTAGTGATGGTGATGACTGTGTAAATGCTGGAAAAAACATCACACTCTGATTACTCACTACTATAACCAAATGGAATTATTTTTGTACTGACAGTGCAGAGCTCCATTTGGGATAAATGACTTGTCCAGCCTATTGAGGATCAGAGACCTTATTACCCATAATCACAGTTTGTGTGTGTTTATCTGTGTGAGACTCACGGTCCACTGTCCGGCGCTGAGGTTCTGCAGGGCCCCTGCGGCAGCCTCCAGAGTGTTGTAGTTCTGACTCTCAGTTAGCAGAGACAGGTACAGCCTCACCACTTCCGGTTGGTACAGCAGCTCAAAACCTACAAAGACAGAGAGACAGAGAGACAGAGAGAGAGAGAGAGAGGGGGGAGGGGTGAGAGAGACATGGAAGTTAGATACGGAGACAGAGAAGTTAAATATGAAGAGAAAAATAGAGAGAAAGAGACATGAAAGTTAGATACGTAGACAGAAAGAGACAGATAAGGAGAGAGAGGGAGAGGCAGAAGATAGATAAAGAGGCACTTTTAGGATAGATACAGAGGGAGACAGAGAGCCAACAGAGAGACAGATTATTGAACACAATTAAAAGAAACAGAGACATGTAGCTCAGATACAGAGACAGGCAATCAGTCTGTGAAACTGCTCACATAATAAGACTAATAGAAGTCGGCTATCTTCCCACATAATTATGTCAGGCAAGACTATTAGGTGTCTGTCAATTATTATTCTCCCTTTCACACTCTGGTAAATCTCATTAACAGTACGTGATAAACATAACAAACAACTGTGCATAGTCTACCCAAGTTATTGTTATCGCTTGGTAGAAACCATGTGACAACCCTTTAAATGACAGTCATTATTCCATAACTACAATGGAATAACCAATGGCTCCCGAGTGGCACAGTGGTCTAAGGCACTGCATCTCAGTGCAAGAGGCATCAATGCCCTGGTTCGATTCCAGGCTGTATCACATCTGGCCATGATTGGGAGTCCCATAGGGCGGTGCACAACATTTTACGAGTTTGGCCAGGGTAGGCCATCAATGTAAATAATAATTTGTTCTTAACTGACTTGTCTAGTTAAATAAAAGTTACTTAGCTTTTTTTGCATTTTTTTAAAACAGTATTAGTACTGCTGGTACAACACAGTATTTACTAATACCACTGATAGTTAGTATGGTATAAGTGTGGCCAAAAAGTATTAAAAGCTCAGTCACAGATGAAGCAGCCATCAGCGCCAATAGCCTAATGGCCACTATGTAGCTTTTATCAAAGTACAAATCTCTGCTAATGTGATCAGTGACCTCAGTCATAAAACGGTGCCCTGCTTCTACTGAAGGTAGAGGGAGTGAGTCCCCTCCAATGTTGTTGAGGCAAGGTAACGTGGAGCTTTTTGACATGGTCGGGTCCCTTTGACCTCAGATTATAGTTTAAGACTGTGTTTACACAGTTTAAGAAGACTTAAACTGTAGAAAACTGTAGAGAGCATATGTCATTGGTTGTAATTATATGAATACTGCAACACATAACCTGGTCTTTTTCTCATTTTGACTAAATTACACTCAAATAAATAATCTGTTGCCACAGACCAAGTTTCAGATCCGATCTCACAACAATACATCACTCACACTAGATTCATATATATATATATATTAGCCTTGTGAATGAATCATGATGTAAGTAGATATTGATTTTACATATACAACAAGATCAAGTATCTGAAAGCAAAGTTTCTCTCTGTCCATTTAACACATTGTAGCAGTCAGTCAATGGTTGGCTTGAGCTGTGTGGTAAACTGTGTAATTACATTATCAGCTATCAGATGGATCGGGCTGCGCAGTGAGAGGCAGAGAAAGTATCGAACCCCACTCTCCTTTCCACTACCAAGGTCAGCTCAGGCTGTTTGACATCCCAGGGGAGGAGCACTTCTCAAACTGTAGTACATCCACACTAACAGCCCCTCGCTATGGAAGACAACTTGGCTTGGCTCTATGGACTCAAAACCAAGTATTTCATCATCAGCAAAATACATCTGTATTCATATATTCTCAAAAACCTTCTGCACTTTAAAGTCTGCAAGTCTAAAGTGGTGGATCAGAACAGTCTATCTTTTCTTCACTGTTCTCTGAATAATAGTATCAGTCAGAACACACTGTACGTGCGCACACACACACACACACACACACACACACACACACACACACACACCTCAATTATTCACTTCCACTGAGCTTAAATGAAAGAAAATAACCATTGGTTCATTCCATGTTATCCGAGGCGTTCATTTCCAGAGGTATATTTCAAACCACATATATTAACTGTAAATGATTCATACACTGTGGTGGGAGAGGAATTCTATACATTCTTTGTTGGAAATGAAGAGAACAGTGAAAGTCTTAGAAATACAAAGAGGTAGAAAAGTACTGCTCGCTTCAATGGATGAGGCCAAGAAACAGACTTGGATATCTGGAAGGGCCTTTTACCATCGCCTTAATGAGGGAGAGAAGAAAAGAAGAAAGTCTAGAGTGAGACAAACAACTCTGAAGCCCTGGAGAGGAGGAGACGAGAGGGAGCAGAGCTGTCTATTTCTGCCAGATCTAGACTAGACTACATCCAGCTCTGGGCGTGAGCAGACCTCTAACTGTCTTCAGGAAATGCACAAACCTTGAATAACCATTTTCACCTCGAATAACCATTTTCACGTCTAAATCTGGGGCTCACACCCATCATTTTGGAGAAAGAGTAAATTATGGATGTGGGAATGGCTGACTTTGGTCCCTTCATCCTGGGGTTGCCAGATCCAGCCACTCCACAGAGCTGTTTCCTGTCCATGATCCTGTCCTAATCCTTCCACAATATCTCTCCACAACCATGTAAACCAATTGTGGTGCATGGAGAGGAGGTTGCCAGTCATAAAGAAAGATGCTTGTTTGTGTTAGGGATTCAGGTTTCATAAGGAGCTCTGTGAGTCAGAGGGAGTGAGGTCACAGTGTGTGAGTAATCAAAGAGAGGCCAGCTAATGTGTGATTCAAACAACTGAATTGCCTTTGTCTGGGGCTTAAACAGCATACCACAGCTCGGGAGCAGAACAGTGGAACAGACACAGACAGCGCAGTGCTGTAGCAATACGTCTCCCCATACAACTTGGCTTATTTCAGGCATATTCAGTCAGTCAATGCAGACTCAGCAAAGTCAAGGCCATTTATCAGACTCAGAGGCTTCACAGCAGAGGCAGAAACTCCCAGTGCCAAGTTCACTTTTAAATCCAGGACAACATTTTAATAAGCAAGAACCTGTAAATCTGCAATCCTACATTTCCCTGTTCCCCACTCTCTTGTAAATCCACGGTCTTGGACTCGTCTCTTCCAGTCCGAGAGTTAGGAAGTTGCCAAGGGCTCAGATAAAGTGGCCAAGTACTGTCCCCTCAGAGGCAAATGAAAAGGGAGGGACATTCATGTGGCCTTTAAACTAATTCCTAGAGCTCTCTCTAAGATCTGCACATGTCCAGTGAATGAAGAACTGTTCCAGAGCTCTGAGCCCATGTCCACATTAGACATATTATCTCTGTAAGGTTCATTTCTATGGTTTGCAGTCAAATGGCAGTGCACATCATAGGGGTTGGTTTAGCACCATAGAGATGCTAATATCTTTATGAGGCTTTTTTATATGGCTTGCAGTGCATCTTCATGGATCACCTTCATGTCAGACTAGCTAGTAGGGTATAGGGTAGTGCTGTACTAGCATAGTATGGTCATGACATGTACAGTGTATTAACCACTTTCCAGTCATTAGTTAGCGTTGCCTTTGCCTGGCTACCCAAACCTCTTGCTCCTGCTAAACGCTATGCCACAGCACAGCACAATGAGTCTAGATCTGAGTACCTCCCCGAGGATTTCTATAATGGAAATCCATTCTAGACAGTCTGAATCGGTGATGACTTTGTTTTGTACAACAACCATCATTTTGATGTCACCACAAACGTATGCAGCAAACATAGAGCAGCGGAAGAATTCAGTTTGAGTCATCAGGCAAGCGTCGCCTGCTAGCTGCCTGCCAGGCAGGTTGTTAGCAGGGAATTATAATGAATGTTGAATAATTAACTGTCGCTGTGGCGTGACCTCTATGTCCCTCTGGTGCTGGAGCTTTGAGCTACACTCACACATTGTACCACATACAGCACGCATGTTTTTTAAATGTATTTTTATTTAGACTTATGTACAAACAGTAACACATCTGTAATACAGTCTCTCTCTCTCTCTCTCTCTCTCTCTCTCTCTCTCTCTCTCTCTCTCTCTCTCTCTCTCTCTCTCTCTCTCTCTCTCTCTCTCTCTCTCTCTCTCTCTCTCTCTCTCTCTCTCTCTCTCTCTCTCTCTCTCTCTCTCTCTCTCTCTCTCTCTCTCTCTCTCTCTCTCTCTCTCTCTCTCTCTCTCTCTCTCTCTCTCTCTCTCTCTCTCTCTCTCTCTCTCTCTCTCTCTCTCTCTCTCTCTCTCTCTCTCTCTCTCTCTACCCACCCCTCCTATCTACACCCAACACACACACCCCTCCTATCTACACCCAACACACACACACATACACACCCCTCCTATCTACACCCAACACACAGACCCCTCCTATCTACACCCAACACACCCACACACACCCCTCCTATCTACACCCAACACACACCCCTCCTATCTACACCCAACACACAGACCCCTCCTATCTACACCCAACACACAGACCCCTCCTATCTACACCCAACACACCCACACACACCCCTTCTATCTACACCCAACATACACACACACACCTATCTACACACAACACACGCACAGCACACACACACGCACAGCACACACACACACACACACACCCCTCCTATCTACACCCAACACACATACACAGACCCCTCCTATCTACACCCAACACCCACACACCCCTCCTATCTACACCCAACACCCAACACACACACACCCCTCCTATCTACACCCAACACACAAACCCCCCCTCCCATCTACACCCAACACACACACACACCCCTCCTATCTACACTCAACACCCAACACCCAACCACACACACACACACACACACACACACACACACCCAACCACACCCAACCACACCCACACACACACACACACACAACCACACACACACACACACACACACACACACACACACACACACACCCCTCCTATCTACACCCAACACACACACACCCCTCCTATCTACACCCAACACACACACACCCCTCCTATCTACACCCAACACACACACATACACACCCCTCCTATCTGCACCCAACACCCAACACACACACACCCCTCCTATCTACACCCAACACACAAACCCCCCCTCCCATCTACACCCAACACACACACACACCCCTCCTATCTACACTCAACACCCAACACCCAACCACACACACACACACACACACCCAACCACACCCAACCACACACACAACACACACCCAACCACACCCAACCACACACACACACACACACACAACACACACCCAACCACACCCAACCACACACACACACACCCAACCACACCCAACACACAACACACACCCCTCCCATCTACACCCAACACACACACACAGCTAGCATTATCCATCCCCTGGGTGCAAGGCTAGAAAGTACATTCCCTGTACAATCCCATGCCTACATGTTTCTCCAGTAGACATCAGTCAGAAGAGTGGTGTGTTGCTGTGGCCTCCCTCCCTTGCAGTCACATCCTGAGAGAGCGGGACATCAAAACCAGCAAGCTGAGGAACACGCTTAGGCCAGACCTCACTTCTAATTGAGCTGATAGGGGTGGAGCACCAGGTTATTTTCCAAAGCAGAAACGCAGAGGTGACAAACTCTCAAACACTGGCGGCTCAATTAGAGGCTTACAGAGTAGAGAAGAGAGGAGAGAAGGCTTATGCTGCATTCAGTGTGAGGCAAAGTAGGTTACAACAAAGTAAAGTTGAGGTGAGTGAGTGATGCATATGGCCCTGAGTGGCTCATCAGTTCACCATTAGAGTATTAGGGTTCACTTGGCTTCACTATGGGCTGTAATTAAAGTGAAGGTGTTGCGGCTTGACAAGAGCAAAATGATAATAGATTAACTGACACACACACAGACACACAGACATACACACACAGACAGACACAAACACACACAGACAGACACAAACACACCTCACATTAGCCCTCTTCTGTCAAAAAAAATCACTGTTCATCAATCAAAACTAAGTGGGGAGCTTATTGTAACCCCAATCCGAGGCGAGCCTCTCCCAAAGCCTCCCGCTTCTATCACATACAATAAGTGTACAAAATATTAAGGACACCTGCACTTTCCATGACATAGACTGACCATATACTGACCAAGTGATCCCTTGTTGTCACTTGTTAAATCCACTTCAATCAGCGTAGATGAAGGGTAGAAGACAGGTTAAAGAAGGTCTTTAAAGCCTTGAGACAATTAAGACATGGATTGTGTATGTGTTCCATTGAGGGTGAATGAGCAAGACAAAATATGTAAGTGCCTTTGAACAGGGTATGTTAGTAGGTGCCAGGCACAGCGGTTTGAGTGTGTCAATAACTGCAACGCTGTTGGGTTTTCACACTCAACAGTTTCCTGTGTGTATCAAGAATGGTCCACCACCCAAAGGACAGCATTGACCCAACTGTGGGAACCATTGGAGTCAACATGGCACAGCATCCCTGTGGAATACTTTCGACACCCTGTAGAGTCTATGCCCCGAACAAATTGATGCTGTTCTGAGGGCAAAGGGGGTTGCAACTCAATATTAGAAGGGTGTTCCTAATGTTTTGTACACTCAGTGAATACTCTACTCCCTTCATATCCATAGGATTACCACTCAAAACCCCATCAGATCGAGTGAGGAACATCTGTAGTCTCCATGAAAACACACTTCAATCAATAACAGCTTGCTATATCACTTCACTGTTCTTACAGCAGGTCAAAGGGGTGTTAACAGTGCCATTAAGAGAATGGGAGAGAGGGAGCAGAGGGTCACACTCTCTGCCTATGAAACACTAGCTAAATAAATAATACTGTTTGAACAGGGGAAATCAGAAGTCATTGGATCCCCATTCCAGCTCTGAAACATATGCACACGTTTAACCCCATGAGACCAATGTGGCTCAGAAAGTATGGTTAAGGTTTTCATATCGCTGTCTGTCATAGATAATGAATGCTTTCACAGGGAAAGCCACGGAGAGAGCAGCTATCACATCACGTTGTTAGGGCCGCTTTGAAAGACAATAGCTGACCCCAGGTGACCCGCAAACCTGTCAGAAAATATCAGGAAGTGTAATTGAAAACAACAACAACAAAATTGAAGGCTTGGAATGTTGGATAAATGCCTGTTTTCAGTTCAGTCGGTTCATACGAGTCAGTTCTTTAACCGCTCTCTCTTTCCATCGCTCTTTCCACATCTTTCACTCTCTCCTTCTCTCCATCTCTATTTTTATTTTCCCTGGCCTTGGTACCAATTCAAACAAAGCACAGCCAGGCCGCTAAAGCCACTTTTAACAACAGCCATCTCACTAGAGAGGTAGGGAGCAAAAGTCAAGCCTTTGAATAATGCTTATCCTCTTTCTTTCTCTCTGTGTATTGGCGTCTCTTTGGGTATTGGCTTGGCAAACCAAGGGCACCAAACATTAGCATATCCAAACAACAACAGTTGGTGGCATTTTGTTGGAAGGTGACATTAAAGGGTCCAGAGGGTAACTGGCGGTCAGCCGATTTTATGGACAGCTAACTACAGTACTCATCCTCTAAGGCACGCAACATACCAATCCGGCCCGCAGGTGGTTTGAGTAATGAAAAAAGAAGAAGATATTTTGTGTTTTTATTCCTATACAAAAAATGTGTGGGGGGGGGGGGGTGAACTCAATATACTTTAAAATTACAAATACAAAATCAAAACTGTGTAGAAATAATAATGGACCTACATTTCCACAGTAAGGGCATAAAGATACCCCAGAGAGCAGAAAGAGAGGGAAGAGGTGGTGGGTAGAGGTGCATAAACAAACTACCGGTACCTAGTTCCTCTCATCCTGTCTCTCTCCATCATTGTCATTCCACCACTGAGTGTTGGTAGGGCATCAATGGGAAGACACTGTCAAAAGGCTGACAGATACTTGAAAGAGTTTGGCTGGCTTGGCTCAATGTGTATCCTGGATCACAGATCCGGTGCTGCCATTTTAGGAGAAGACACCAGACTTCCTTTCTCCTGTGCAAAAGGGATAATTAGGTCCTGCTGTGGCACCCCAGGATTAGGCGTCTTCCAGGTCTTCCAGACCGGAGCTACCGTTAGCAGAGAGACTGTCTGTCACCGGTCTCCCATGGATGCCTCGACGCCGGCCGCCTCAACGGGCCACATTGTTTGCTTGTCACACACTTCAAACCTTTCCTTTTCCAAATCCACAAGACATGTTTCTGTTTTCACCATCCTCCAGCTGAGCAGAAAATAATAACTCAGTAGTTCTTCACCGCTACCCAACAATAAGTTATAAAGGTTGCTGTCTGTGGTTAACCAGAGGATGTGCCTTCCAGCGACAACCTTTCTGGATCACAGTTAGAATGCAATGTGCTCTGGCTTTGTTTCCAATGTTCCTAAATCTAATAGTTCCTAATGGCTTCTGGGCCATGGGTTGAGGAGGATGTCTGTTTATATGAAACCTTGGTCACGCAAGACAATAATATCCTTCAGCTATGGCCCTTGACCTGACATAATATCTCTCTATAATCTCTCTCCAGGAGGAGCTCCTACTGACCACCCGTCATAGGGATGGGTTCATCTGTTTCTCTGAGCCTACCTTCAGCCCATCCACACAGTGGCCAGTTAACTTAGAGTCCCTACATCCTCTCCAGGGCTCAGAGAGAGACAGACACTGGCCATTAGACTGATATGTGTGACCTCAGGGGAGGTTTGATAGAGAAAGCTGCTAGCCACTCTACATACGTCAGCATGCAGCCTGGCCTGGCCAGACACACATTTAGATGCATATCTGGACCTGCAGGGAACTGGATGTTGTTATGGAGGCTGCAGATAAGGCTCAGATCCCAATGCCCATGTGGTCGGAGGCTCAGCACTTCATTTCCTCCCTCTGTCTTTATCTTTCTCCATATAAGGGCCCCAGAATGCAGACCATACCACAGTTTTTTTTGACTGGCTGGCTGGTGACCTGGCTGGCTGGTGACCTTGCTGATTGGCTGGTGGACTAGCTGGCTGGCTGGTTGGCGGACTGACTGGTTAGTTGACTGGCTGGTTAGTTGGTTGGTTGACTGGATGGTTGGCTGGCTGGCTGGCAGACTGGCTCTGTGTGCTCCTATAGAGGTTTAGTGTCAGATTGTATGCCACAGGGGAGCTCAGAGCTCAAATCCTGGAGATCGGGTTGGGGGGAAGGGACGGGAGTGGGGGGCTCATGGGGCTGGGGGGGGGGGGGCGGGGTAAGCTGAGCTGCTCACAAAATGTAGTCGCAAACAGAAAACGGGAGAGGGAGAGATGGAAGAGGATATGGAAGATAGAGATGGATGAAGCGAGGGAGGGAGATGTATAGGAGAAAGAGGAGGAAGCAGAGGAGGGATGGGAGGTGTGTAGGAGAGAGTGAAAAGGAGGAGGATAACAAAGCAGAGGAGGGATGGGAGGTGTGTAGGAGAGGCAGAGGGAGTAAGAGGCGTGTGGTGGAGGGCAGAGGCAATGTTCCCTCCAAAAAAAAGTTAATCACTGAGCAAATTTCTGGTCTGTTGAGCGCAAACTTGAACGTTGTGAAAATTCTTCCGGCTCGCTTTTACTGTGAACCCTGCGGCTATACCCACTTTAAGTTAGTTTTAACAGTGGTCAAGTAGGCCACTGTGGCTATTTGATCATAATGTAGGCCTACCAGAGTGGCCTACCATCAAAAACAATGAAGAAAATGCATCCCATACATAACATTTTAAAGTGTAGAGTACTTAAGTACTACTTAAGTAGTTTTGGGGGGTATCTGTACTTTACTTTATTATTTATATTTTGGACTACTTTTACTTCACTACATTCCTGAAGAAAATAATATACAATTTACTCCATACATTTTCCCTGACACCAAAAGTCCTGGTTACATTTTGAACGGAAAATGGTCCAATTCAAGCACGTATCAAGAGAACATCCCTGGTCATCCCTCCTCCCTATGATCTGGAGGACTCACTAAACAGAGAACATCCCTGGTCATCCCTCCTGCTTCTGATCTGGTGGACTCACTAAACAGAGAACATCCCTGGTCATCCCTCCTCCCTCTGATCTGGTGGACTCACTAAACAGAGAACATCCCTGGTTATCCCTCCTGCTTCTGATCTGGTGGACTCACTAAACAGAGAACATCCCTGGTCATCCCTCCTGCCTCTGATCTGGTGGACTCACTAAACACAAATTCTTCATTTGTAAATTATGTCTAAGTGTTGCAGTGTGCCCCTGGCTATCCGTAAATTAAGAAAATTGTGCTGTCTGGTCTGCTTAATATAAGGAATTGAAATTAATGACACTTTTACCTTTTTTTTACCCCCTTTTCTCCCCAATTTCGTGGTATCCAATTGTTAGTAATTACTATCTTGTCTCATCGCTACAACTCCCGTACGGGCTCGGGAGAGAAGAAGGTCGAAAGCCATGCATCCTCTGAAACACAACCCAACCAAGCCGCACTGCTTCTTAACACAGTTGCGCATCCAACCCGGAAGCCAGCCGCAGCAATGTGTCGGAGGAAACACCGTGCACCTGGCTACCTTGGTTAGCGTGCACTGCGCCTGGCCCGCCACAGGAGTCGCTGGTGCGCGATGAGACAAGGATATCCCTACCGGCCAAACCCTCCCTAACCCGGACGACGCTAGGTGTTAATGACCTGCTGAATATATATTTTTTTCTCTTGCTTTGTTTTCTCTTTTCCATATGACATCATCTTTGATAAGCTACCCAGGAAAGGGCTGAAAATAGCCCAAATGAATATATATACCCTTAGAAATAAGGTTCATGAAACTTACTAACATCAAATAAAATTCAACCCACCCCCCAACCCCTCTTTTTACGCTGCTGCTACTTTCAATCTGTTTTTCATATATGCATAGTCACTTTAACTATACATTCATGTACATACTACCTCAAATTGGGCCGACCAACTAGTGCTCCCGCACATTGGCTAACCGGGCTATCTGCATTGTGTCCCGCCACCCACCACCCGCCAATCCCTCTTTTATGCTACTGCTACTCTCTGTTCATCATATATGCATCGTAACTTTAACTATATCTACATGTACATACTACCTCAATCAGCCTGACTAACCGGTGTCTGTATGTAGCCTCGCTACTTTTATAGCCTCGCTACTGTATATAGCCTCGCTACTGTATATAGCCTGTTTTTACTGTTGTTTCATTTCTTTACCTACCTATTGTTCACCTAATACCTTTTTTGCACTATTGGTTAGAGCCTGTAAGCAAGTAAGCATTTCACTGTAAGTAAACCTGTTGTATTCGGTGCACGTGACAAATAAACTTAGATTTGATTTGATTTATATTAGCCATTTCTGAGACTTGCTTAGATAATTCCTTTGATGATACAGCAGTGGCAACACAAGGATATAACATCTATAGAAGAGACAGAAATGCTTATGGGGGGGAGGTGTTGCTGTATTTATTCAGAGCCATATCCCTGTAATACTTAGAGAAGATCTTATGTCTTATGTCAAGTGTTATTGAAGTGTTGTGGTTGCAGGTTCACTTCGCACATCTAAAGCCTTTTCTTCTGGGGTGTTGCTATAGGCCACCAAGTTCTAACAGTCATTATCTAAATAATATGTGTGGAATGCTTGATAGTGTATGTGATGTAAATAGAGAGGTCTACTTTCTCGGGGACCTGGATATTTACTTGTTTTCATTAAGCTGTCCACTCAAGAGCTTCTTCTTACTGTAACCAGTACCTGTAATCTGGTTCAGGTTATTAATCAACCTACCAGGGTGTTTACAAACACTACAGGAACAAGATCATCCACATTTATCGATCACATTTTTACTAATGCTGCAGAACTTTGTTCTAAAGCTGTATCCGTACCCGTTGGATGCAGTGATCACAATTTAGTGGCTATATCCAGGAAAGACAACGTTCCAAAATCTGGGCCTAAAATCGTGTATAAGAGATCATACAAAAGATTTTGGTTGAATGAGATGGGACAAAAGGACTGGCTAAGGAGTGGCCACTGCATTTTAACATGGGAATAACTGTTCTATCGTTCAGCCTACAGTAGCAGTCAATGTGTGGTGTTTAATGTAGGCCTACATTCCATGAGAATGAAAATGTTATCCTGAAAATGTTATGTTGTGTGATGCAAGATACAGCTTGACAAAATAAAATGCATTGTTATTCCCATACCATTATTACAGAGAATCAGACAAATTATGCCACCCAGTGCCTATTGACTATTTATCTTAAAAATGTAAAAAGAAAACGCTCATGTTTTGTGCTCTTGTAGGAAGCAAATCACTCCCCCAATGCGAACTACAAATTAGCTATAACTGGGATAATAACTCATTAACTAGCAAAGATATGAACAAACGTACAAATGTGCACATATTGCTATGTAGATCTTCCTTTGATCTCAAAACAAAAGTAGTAAAAGTTGATATTGTTAACTAATGGGGAAAACTCTAGAATGCTAAGTGAAGTTCAATCTCGTGCTTCTCTGCGCACCCTGATATTTCTTCTGCGTGGCAGTCCCGGTGGAGCTTCACACCCGCAGCTTAGAGGGAACAATGGGCAGAGGATACAGAGAGGAGTAGAGTATCCACTGGAACAGAAATAGCATGGGCCTGAGGTTGCCACGGCAACCATGTCCTCCACTACTAACAAATCTGTTCCTTAGAAACCACAGCAACAGGATCACACTGACATCTGGATGATGGGAAAGCTGTGTATTTATTTTGTGAAAGCTGAGAGATTGACAAGCTAAAACGGAAACGAAAGAGAAGGGGTGTCAAACGTGTGTCAAAGTCCTCGAATAATGCCTGCAATAATTCCTCAGTAAGTGATACACTTCAGATAGAAATGGCACTGCAGATTTAGAATTAATGTCCAGGTTTTTGAGAAGGATAGTATCTTGTGTTGTTTTTAATAACAACACGCCTGTCTCCCAGACAGTGTTATGTTTCTGAGACGAGAGGGTTGGTGTTCTGCAGCATCACCTTGAGGGCTGGATGGCTGGTGCCGACTGTTTGCCAAGGCTCATCACGTACTCAGATAGACACAAATGTTAGAAACGCCAGCAGAACACCCAATACCAAAGGAAAGAGATGGAGGGAAAGGCATCCACAGAGAACTGAGATAAAATAATCAAATCAAATGTATTTGTTACATACACATGGTTAGCAGATGTTAATGCGAGTGTAGCGAAATGCTTGATATTAGCTGTCTTGTGTCGCTTCACAAAGCCTGGAAGGCAGAGCAGGAAGTAAAGATG
The DNA here is from genome assembly GCF_013265735.2 of Oncorhynchus mykiss. Taxonomy (NCBI): domain Eukaryota; kingdom Metazoa; phylum Chordata; class Actinopteri; order Salmoniformes; family Salmonidae; genus Oncorhynchus; species Oncorhynchus mykiss. The sequence goes on along the minus strand of NC_048575.1, from coordinate 64,986,294 downwards.
TTGTGAAGCTGCTACGCATGAATTCAAACTTACTAGACAGCTGGTCAGCAATGCAGACTTTTGGTTAAATAGGACGAGAGAATTGGCATTCCGAACACGTGGCGACTGCATCTGACAAGGATTTGAGAAACAAGAGGCTTCTTTTTACATTGGGATTCAAGAAAGGAAGAGGATGACACAATGAAAAAGAGAGAGAGAGGGGGAGAGCGCAGAGGTAGACAAAGAAGAGAAATTGCAACTGCTCGACTGTAAAGTGAGCTAGTGTATTTTAGATCAAAGCCTATTAAGAGACTAGACACCTGTCTTGCTAATGGTATCATAGACAGATGAGAGCTAGGAGACTAAGCTGACAAATAAATGTATCATGTTTGGGGGAGAAGAAATCTTGATAATGACCAATATAGATTATGGTGCAGTTAATCCAGTGTGATTCTGTCTTGGTCAGTACCTGGGCCGTGATGTAAGGCAGAGGTGGGCAGGGACAAATGTGGACATGTGACTGGGGCTGGCACTGAGGCTCTGACTCGGGATTGGAGAAAAAGGCTGACACAGATTCTGTAGCTAGGACAAGGACAGATGCAGGCTTGGCGATAAGATTGGAGCTGGGAGAGATGGGGATCGGTGTGTGATGAGGACAGTGACTGTATTTGATGATGGAGGGATTTCCCCCGCCTGTGTCTGTTTCAGGCTTCACACCATACACTGTGTCATGATGAATATTTGTGCAGAGAAAGATCCCAGTCTTTCTCTGCACACATATGCGAACATAGTAGCCACGCACACACACACAAACACACAATATTCCATCAGCCTCAGCCTTGTGAATCTATGGGCTCCATTTGGACAAGCAATCTTCCGTGTCTGTGGAGCGGCATGATGAACAGCACACAATAATGGACACCTAATACCACCTTCATGGTCAAAGGCACAACACCTTGTCCTCCGCACCACAGGGGCGTGTGTGTGTGTGTGTGTGTGTGTGTGTGTTTTGCACTCGCTCTCTGAGGGTAGAATGAAAAGAGAAACAGTAAAGGGGAAATAGGGATGGAGGTTGACTGCATCTCAATCCCTGATAGTCTAAACACATTAGTGAGAGAGTATAGAAACAATATATTTCCTGTAGATTGTAGAAGACTGTTCTAGTGAATATCACACACTATGGTAATGGCCTATGGTTTGTCACCTTGAATAGATGGATTTGCAGTACAAACAGGACTTGACCTTTTCAACGTAAACCCTGGGAATATACTTAGTTGAGCAGAAGTTCAAACATGACTTCACTCTTTCAGCATAAACCCAGGGAGTGTATTTAGTTGGCCAACAGCCAGTGGAAACTTTGCATGGCCTTGTGACACTTCCCTCCTGTTTACAACATGGCTCCCGTTTACAACGTTTTAGGACTCAAATTTAATTTTAATTCTTTTTTTACTAAAACATGTCACATTGAATTCCTAGGGGGGCTTCAGTGTGCAAACCTCCATAGTGCCTCTGACAGCTATGTCGTGTCTCTGCCATTACTCTGGTTGTAATAAGATTAAAGCATCTCTTGCAGAAACATCCCGTTTTGGCTCAAAAGGGGCCAAACAAAGGCTCCCATTGGTGGGATAAAGCTCCTTGCATTCTTCGCTCCTGCTTCTAATTCTCCTCTGTAATTATCTCTTCAGCCATTCTGGTTTAGAGGGAAGGCCGGGACATTAAATCATCCGGAGAGTCGTGAAGATATTGTGGGATTCTGCCACCCATTCCTTTCTCCAGCTCAATCCTGCAGAGCTGAAAACACTGTTTAGAGAGAGACAAGGCGGCTCTGGTAGAAAATGAGAAACATTTCATTACGGATCTCGCAGGGAGAGAGGAAGTGGTCATGAGGATTGCAGACCACAGGAAGACTAGTGCAATCAAAGATGGCTATCTGCTATCAGGTTTAACACACTTCCACAGCGCCCACCCTGCACACCGACACACACACACACATACTGTATATGCACACACGCACACACACACCTGACAAACACTAGCTAGCTAGTGCACACCAAGTTAATTTTAACAAAGCCAAAACAACAGCATTTCAACATGGGACCTCCCAGACCTTAGGGTTATCTGAACCCTCAGTGCATTCGCATTGACCCACGTTATCGGTCTGAAATAACATGGCTTTCTTCCCTTTTTTGGTTTCATTCTTTCCTTTCATGTTCATTATTTCTGTTCATCATCAACTGTTTGAATGATATGGCTTGCGGGGGAATTCACAAGAGCAGTGGCGTCCGCTGAGAGCCGAGGCGTTGACAATTTAAATGATTACGCCATGCCGGTTGTAGGCCCATTCCGTGATGTTTTTGTTTCAGAGGCGGCGGTAGGAGATGAGATACAGAGCCCAGCAGAGTGTGATTGGCATGCAACGGTTGACAGGCTGGCAGCGCCACGCTCTGTTATGACCAAGGATCACGATGGGTGGCATCCCAACAGCTGGCCTCGGAGAGAATAACTTATTTATAATCTCATTCCCTCATAGCCGGGGAGCTGCCAGTAATGGCACACTTAAGTTAAGAGAGCATGGTGAGAGGCTCGAAAGCTGGTCTTTAAGCTCCCCTACACACAGAAACACACACACACACAACACAAACATACACACTTCGCATTAAGTGCTGCATTGTTTCTGAGTTCAGAGGATTTATTTCTCCATTGGATTATTTATGTCCATGGAGAATTCTATAGCCTACTTTGTGACTGAATATGGGGCCTGGAATGGTTACTCAAAGCCAAAACAGTCAGTCATCACATTCCATGCATACAATTCCATTCCAGAATAGAGACTGGGCTAGTGATCTCACTAGGCATGATGTTATGGAAAGCTATAGGGTTATTACGTGTACACAGTCAGGAAGTGTATGTTGTTATTCTATTCTACGTGGCATGAATGTACATTCACATGGCAGGCCCATCTAATGACAGTGAATGAGGGACTGCTCCTAGTGTTTCCTGGCAGCTAGGCAAAGTCAGACATACATGTTTTATCTGATGGTTGCTGTGAGTTTGAGGTGTGTGTGTGCGCATGTGTGAGGTCACAGGAGGTGTTTGGCACTGGCCCTTATTTACTGACTTCCTACTTTCACTTGGGGCGGCTGTCGATGCGCCCTAACTTTCCCTCCCGTTTTGGAATAATGTCGCTCTGACTCACATCTCTATTTATTACACAAAATAAAACGGATGCGTTTGGGGAGTAAAAAAAGGGAACATAGCAGGTGTTAACTTTCTGTTAGGGATTAGGGAGTTCAGGAAAGTTTCTGTGTCAGGGTGAAAAGAACACTTCTTCTCTGACATTGAATCCACAGGAGGGCAATTCCACAGTAACAGGATGATGGTGAGACTAAGATTACTCCGTCTAAACTGTACATTAAAGAAAAACCAATGATTGCAAAGTTAAACAAACCATACAACTACTTTTAGCAATTTCCACAGACATTCTTACAAAAACACTAACTTGAAGAACAGTGCAGATGCAAAATTTGGTAACAGAATGACGCTAACAGAATGACAGAACAAACAGCACAAACCGTCATTCAGTTACTTTGCATCTGCTCCTCCAGAACCTTTCCCAGACTTCGGGTTCTGCTTGCTAATGTGATAAATGTACCTGTGATGAGTAAAGTTGAGAGACAAACAATGACTCTAAAGCCTGATTCTCCATTCAGTTCTGATCCACAGTCTACGCTGTGCCTCTGAACTAACAGTCAAATTTCATTAGACAACTATAGATAACTCAACCGGGACACTATAGGGAGAAAAAGCGAAGAAGCATGTCACAATAGTATCACTCTTGTTGTTGTTGACATTTTAAAACCCTTTAAATGAAATGCTGCACTTGTAAATCAAGCCGTTAAAGCATTATGGAGTCATACCATGAAATGCTATGGCTTCCCCTCTCTCTCTTGCACAAGGGCGGACTTAGTGATTTGGAGTCCCTCTAGGCATAGGCCAGTCTGACTGTCAAACAAATCACTTTAAAAAGTAGGTTACTTTTGCACGGTCATCCCAAAAAAATCTAGCATCTGAACAGTGCACTATGCACCTGCCAACTTTCCTTCAATTCGCAAGTTGCAGAAACTATCTCACTGGAGAAAGCATCCGAGTGAGCGAAACAGCTCCCCTCTATCTTACTATATATAGCCCATGTACAATGCATTCGGAAAGTATCCAGACCCATTGACTTTTTCTACATTTTGATACGTTTTGGAACCACCAAGTCTCTTCCAAGAGCTGGCCGCCCGGCCAAACTGAGCAATCGAGGGAGAAGAGCCTTGGTCAGGGAAGTGACCAAGAACCCGATGGTCACTCTGACAGAGCTCCAGAGTTCCTCTGTGGAGATGGGAGATCCTTCCAGAAGGACAACCATCTCAGCAGCACTCCATGCCACTCCTCAATACAAGGCACATGACAGCTTGGAGTTTGTCAAAAGGCACCTCAAGACTCTCAGACCATGAGAAACAACATTCTCTGGTCTGATGAAACCAAGATTGAAGTTTTTGGCCTGAATGCCAAACGTCACGTCTCGAGGAAACCTGGCAGCATCCCTACAGTGAAGCATGGTGGTGGCAGCATCCTACAGTGGGGATGTTTTTCAGCGGCAGGGAATGGGAGACTAGTCAGGGTCAAGGGAAAGATGAACGGAGTAAAGTCCATAGAAAACCTTGATGAAAACCTGCTCCAGAGTGCTCAAGACCTCAGACACAGCCAAGACAAAGCAGGAGTGGCTTCGGGACGTTTGGTGTTCGCCAAAAGGCATGTGGGAGACTATAATATATGGAAGAAGGTACTCTGGTCAGATGAGACTAAAATTGAGCTTTTTGGCTATCAAGGAAAATGCTATGTCTGGAGCAAACCCAAACACCTCTCATTACCCCAAGAACAACACCCCCACAGTGAAGCATGGTAGTGGCAGGATCCTGCTGTGGGATGTTTTTCATCGGTAGGGACTTGGAAACTGGTCAGAATTGAAGGAATGATGATGGCGCTAAATACAGGGAAATACTTGAGGGAAATCTGTTTCAGTCTTCCAGAGATTTGAGACTGGGACGAGGTTCACCTTCCAGCAAGACAATGACCCAAAGCATTCTGCTAAACCAACATTTGAGTGGTTTAAGGGGAAACATTTAAATGTCTTGGAAGGGCCTAGTCAAAGCCCAGACCTCAATCCAATTGAGCATCTGTGGTATGACTTAAAGATTGCTGTACACCAGCGAAACCCATTCAACTTGAAACGGCTGGAGCAGTTTTGCCTTGAAGAATGGGCAAAAATCCCAGTGGCTAGATGTGCCAAGCTGATAGAAATACCCCAAAAGACTTGCAGCTGTAATTGCTGCAAAAGGTGGCTCTACAAAGTATTGACTTTGTGTTGGGGTTATGTGGGCAAAGTTATGCATGCTCAAGGTTTCAGTTTTTATGTCTTATTTCTTGGTTATTTCACAATAAAAAATATTTTGCATCTTCAAAGTAGTAGGCATGTTGCGTAAATCAAATGATACAAATCCCCCCAAAATCTATTTTAATTCCAGGTTGTAAAGGCAACAAAATAGGAAAAATGCCAAGGGTGGTGAATACTTTCGCAAGCCACTGTGTATATATATATACATATATGTACAGTTGAAGTTGGACGTTTACATACACCTTGGCCAAATACATTTAAACTCACTTTTTCCACAATTCCACACATTTAATCGTAGTAAAAATTCCCTGTCTTAGGTCAGTTAGGATCACCACGGTCTCATTCTGACCTTAGTTATTTTGTTATGTCTTTGTTTTAGTATGGTCAGGGCGTGAGTTGGGTGGGTTGTCGAAGTTATTTTTTCTATGATTTGGGATTTCTGTGTTTGGCCTGGTATGGTTCTCAATCAGAGGCAGCTGTCAATCGTTGTCCCTGATTGAGAACCATACCTAGGCAGCCTGTTTTCACCCTTGAGCTGTGGGTGATTATTTTCTGTTTCCTATCTGTACCAGACAGAACTGTTTCGGTTTCATTTCGTTGGTTTTGTATTTTAGTGTTCTGAGTTCTATTAAAGAATATGAACACTTACCACGCTGCGCATTGGTCCTCACCTTCTTCCACCACAGACAACCGTTTCAACCACTTTATTTTAAGAATGTGAAATGTCAGAATAATAGTAGAGAGAATAATTTATTTCAGCTTTTATTTCTTTCATCACATTCCCGGTGGGTAAGAACTTAACATACACTCTATTTAAAAAAAAAAGGGGTGGACCTGCTTAGATTGTTGCTTCCATCAATGTAATTGTCTGCATCATTTCCAATCTCCCATATATTTTTGGGGGTAAATATATATAGCCATATACATATGCATACATATACACATATATACATACACATACCTATATAGACATACACACCTTTTTTAGAATACAGTGCCTTGCGAAAGTATTCGGCCCCCTTGAACTTTGCGACCTTTTGCCACATTTCAGGCTTCAAACATAAAGATATAAAACTGTATTTTTTTGTGAAGAATCAACAACAAGTGGGACACAATCATGAAGTGGAACGACATTTATTGGATATTTCAAACTTTTTTAACAAATCAAAAACTGAAAAATTGGGCGTGCAAAATTATTCAGCCCCCTTAAGTTAATACTTTGTAGAGCCACCTTTTGCTGCGATTACAGCTGTAAGTCGCTTGGGGTATGTCTCTATCAGTTTTGCACATCGAGAGACTGACATTTTTTCCCATTCCTCCTTGCAAAACAGCTCGAGCTCAGTGAGGTTGGATGGAGAGCATTTGTGAACAGCAGTTTTCAGTTCTTTCCACAGATTCTCGATTGGATTCAGGTCTGGACTTTGACTTGGCCATTCTAACACCTGGATATGTTTATTTTTCAACCATTCCATTGTAGATTTTGCTTTATGTTTTGGATCATTGTCTTGTTGGAATACAAATCTCCGTCCCAGTCTCAGGTCTTTTGCAGACTCCATCAGGTTTTCTTCCAGAATGGTCCTGTATTTGGCTCCATCCATCTTCCCATCAATTTTAACCATCTTCCCTGTCCCTGCTGAAGAAAAGCAGTCCCAAACCATGATGCTGCCACCACCATGTTTGACAGTGGGTATGGTGTGTTCAGGGTGATGAGCTGTGTTGCTTTTACGCCAAACATAACGTTTTGCATTGTTGCCAAAAAGTTCAATTTTGGTTTCATCTGACCAGAGCACCTTCTTCCACATGTTTGGTGTGTCTCCCAGGTGGCTTGTGGCAAACTTTAAACAACACTTTTTATGGATATCTTTAAGAAATGGCTTTCTTCTTGCCACTCTTCCATAAAGGCCAGATTTGTGCAATATACGACTGATTGTTGTCCTATGGACAGAGTCTCCCACCTCAGCTGTAGATCTCTGCAGTTCATCCAGAGTGATCATGGGCCTCTTGGCTGCATCTCTGATCAGTCTTCTCCTTGTATGAGCTGAAAGTTTAGAGGGATGGCCAGGTCTTGGTAGATTTGCAGTGGTCTGATACTCCTTCCATTTCAATATTATCGCTTGCACAGTGCTCCTTGGGATGTTTAAAGCTTGGGAAATCTTTTTGTATCCAAATCCGGCTTTAAACTTCTTCACAACAGTATCTCGGACCTGCCTGGTGTGTTCCTTGTTCTTCATGATGCTCTCTGCGCTTTTAACGGACCTCTGAGACTATCACAGTGCAGGTGCATTTATACGGAGACTTGATTACACACAGGTGGATTGTATTTATCATCATTAGTCATTTAGGTCAACATTGGATCATTCAGAGATCCTCACTGAACTTCTGGAGAGAGTTTGCTGCACTGAAAGTAAAGGGGCTGAATAATTTTGCACGCCCAATTTTCAGTTTTTGATTTGTTAAAAAAGTTTGAAATATCCAATAAATGTCGTTCCACTTCATGATTGTGTCCCACTTGTTGTTGATTCTTCACAAAAAAATACAGTTTTATATCTTTATGTTTGAAGCCTGAAATGTGGCAAAAGGTCGCAAAGTTCAAGGGGGCCGAATACTTTCGCAAGGCACTGTATACCTTTATTATTTCCCAAACCCTACCACCCTTCCCCCGATTGGAGGAAACTAATGAACAACAACACCTAGGCTTAAACATTCAGCCTACACACAAGAATTTCAGTAAGCATTTCTCTACGGCTGGCCATGCTTTCCTCCTGGCTACCCCAACCCCGGGCAGCACATCCCCTGCAGCTACTTGCCCTACAGCTACTTGCCCAACCATCCCCAGCTTCTCCTTCACCCAAATCCAGATAGCAGATGTTCTGAAAGAGCTGCAAAACCTGGACCCATACAAATCAGCTGGGCTAGACAATCTGGACCCTCTCTTCCTACAATTATCTACCACCATTGTTGCAACCCCTATTACCAGTCTGTTCAACCTCTCTTTCGTATTGTCTGAGATTCCTAAATATTGGAAAGCTGCAGCGGTCATCTCCATCTTCAAAGTATAGCGGTCATCCCCCTGCAGCGGTCATCCCCCTCTTCAAAGTCATCCCCCTCTTCAAACAGTTACAGACCTATATCCATCCTGCCCTGCCTTTCTAAAGTCTTTGAAAGCCAAGTTAATAAACAGGTCACTGACCATTTCGAATCCCAGCATACCTTCTCCGCTGTGCAATCCAGTTTCCGAGCTGGTCCCGGGTGCACCTCAGCCATGCTCAAGGTAATAAACGATATCCTAACCGCCATCGATAAAAGACAGTACTGTGCAGCCGTCTTCAGCGACCTGACCAAGGCTTTCGACTCTGTCAATCACTGCATTATTATTGGCAGACTCAACAGCCTTGGTTTCTCAAATGACTGCCTCGTCTGGTTCACCAACTACTTCTCAGATAGAGTTCAGTGTGTCAAATCGGAGGGCCTGTTGTCTGGACCTCTGGCAGACTCTATGGGGGTACCACAGGGTTCAATTCTCGGGCCGACTCGATGTCGCTCTTGCTGCGGGTGATTCCTTGATCCACCTCTACGCAGACGACACCATTCTGTATACATCTCGCCCTTCTTTGGACACTGTGTTAACAACACTCCTTCCACGGCATCCAACTTCTCTTAAACGCTAGTAAAACTAAATGCATGCTCTTCAACCGATCGCTGCCTGCACCCGCCCGCTCGACTAGCATCACTACTCTGGACGGTTCTGACTTAGAATATATGGACAACTACAAATACCTAGGTGTCTGGCTGGACTGTAAACTCTCCTTCCAGACTTATATTAAACATCTCCAATCCAAATTGTAATCTAGAATCGGCTTCCTATTTCACAACAAAGCCTCCTTCACTCACGTTGCCAAACATACCCTCGTAAAACTGTCTATCCTACCGATCCTCGACTTCGGCGATGTCATTTACAAAATAGCCTCCAACACTCTACTCAGGAAACCGGATGCAGTCTATCACAGTGCCATCCGTTTTGTCACCAAAGCCCCATATACCACCCACCACTGCAACCTGTATGCTCTCGTCAGCTTGCCCTCGCTACATATTCGTTGCCAGACCCACTGGCTCCAGGTAATCTATAAGTCTTTGCTAGGTAAAGCTGCATCTTATCTCAGTCACCATAACAACACCCACCCGTAGCATGCGCTCCAGCAGGTACATCTCACTGGTCATCCCCAAACACCTCCTTTGGCCGCCTTTCCTTCCAGTTCTCTGCTGCCAATAACTGGAACGAATTGCAAAAATCGCTGAAGTTGGAGACTTATATCTCCCTCACTAACTTTAAGCATCAGCTATCTGTGCAGCTTACCGATCGCTGCAGCTGTACACAGCCCATCTGTAAATAGCCCATCCAACTACCTAGATCATCCCCATATTGTTTTATTAACTTTTTTGCTCTTTTGCACACCAGTATTTATACTTGCACATCATCATCTGCACATCTATCACTCCAGTGTTAATTTGCTAAATTGTAATTACTTCGCAACTATGGCCTATTTATTGCCTTACCTCATTACGCCATTTTGACACACTGTATAAATAATTTTTCTATTGTATTATTGACTGTATGTTTGTTTATTCCATGTGTAACTCTGTGTTGTTGTTAGTGTCGCACTGCTTTGCTTTATCTATGCCAGTGTAACGGTCGTCGATGGTGGAAGAAGGTGAGGACCAAGGTGCAGCGTGGTATGTGTCCATATTTATTAGAATGAACACGGAAATAACAAAATAATCACCCACAACTCAAAAGTGAAAACAGGCTACCTAAATATGGTTCTCAATCAGGGACGACAATAAACAGTTGCCTCTGATTGAGAACCATACCAAGCCAAACACATAAATCCCAAAACATAGAAAAAGGAACATAGACAACCCACCCAACTCAAGCCCTGACCATACTATAATAAAATAACTAAGGTCAGAACGTGACAGTACCCACCCCCAAAGGTGCGGACTCAGGCCTCAAAACCTAAACCTATAGTGGAGGGTCTGGGTGGGTGTCTGTCCGCGGTGGCAGCTCTGGCGCGGGACGTGGGTCCTCACTCCACCATAGTCCTTCTCCGCCTCTTTACCCGCCTCCGTGGCCTCTTTAACACGGCGACCCTCGCCGCCGACCTCGGACTGGGGACCCAAGCCACGGGTCCCGAATGGACCGGAGATTCCGGCAGCACCGGACAGGCGGGGGACTCCGGCATCTCCGGAGTGAAGGGCGATTCTGGCAGCCCCTGGCTGACTGGCGGCTCTGGCAGCCCCTGGCTGACGGGCGGCTCTGGCAGCCCCTGGCTGACGGGCGGCTCTGGCAGCCCCTGGACAGACGGGCGGCTCTGGCAGCCCCTGGACAGACGGGCGGCTCTGGCAGCCCAGGACAGACGGGAGACTCTGGCAGCCCAGGACAGACGGGAGACTCTGGCAGCCCAGGACAGACGGGAGACTCTGGCAGCCCAGGACAGACGGGAGACTCTGGCAGCCCAGGACAGACGGGAGACTCTGGCAGCTCAGGACAGACGGGAGACTCTGGCAGCTCAGGACAGACGGGAGACTCTGGCAGCTCAGGACAGACGGGAGACTCTGGCAGCTCAGGACAGACGGGAGACTCTGGCAGCTCAGGACAGACGGGAGACTCTGGCAGCTCAGGACAGACGGGAGACTCTGGCAGCTCAGGACAGACGGGAGACTCTGGCAGCTCAGGACAGACGGGAGACTCTGGCAGCTCAGGACAGACGGGAGACTCTGGCAGCTCAGGACAGACGGGAGACTCTGGCAGCTCAGGACAGGCAGGAGCACCTGTAGGGAGGAGACAGAGAGACAGCCTGGTGCGGGGGGCTGCCACAGGAGGCACCGGATAGACCGGACCGTGAAGGCACACTGCAGGTCTTGAGCACCGAGCCTGCCCAACCTTACCTGGTTGAATGCTCCCCGTAGCCAAGCCAGTGCGGCGAGGTGGATTAGCCCGCACTGGGCTGTGCTGGCGAACTGGGGACACCATGCGTAAGGCTGGTGCCATGTACCCCGGCCCGAGGAGACGCACTGGATACCAGATGCGCTGAGCCGGCTTCATGGCACCTGGCTCGATGCCCACTCTAGCCCGGCCGATACGAGGAGCTGCTATGTATCGCACCAGGCTATGCCTGCGCACCGGGGACACCGTGCGCCTCACGGCATAACACGGTGCCTGCCCGGTCCCTCTCTCTCCACGGTAAGCACGGGGAGTTGGCTCAGGTCTCCTACATGACTTAGCCACACTCCCCGTGTCCCCCTTCCCAATAAATATTTGGGGCTGCCTCTCGGGCTTCCAGCCGCGCTGCCGTGCTGCCTCCGGATACCGCCGCCTCTCAGCTTTCGCTGCCTCCAGCTCTGCCTTGGAGCGGTGATATTCCCCAGCCGTCCAGGATCTCCTCCCATGTCCAGGAGTCCTGAGATCGCTGCTGCTGCTGCTACTGCCCGTTACCACGCTGCTTGGTCCTTTGGTGGTGGGTGATTCTGTAACGGTCGTCGATGGTGGAAGAATAATAAAAGAACTAAGGTCAGAACGTGACAGCCAGGTCGCAGTTGTGAATGAAAACTTCTTCTCAACTGGCCTACCTGGTTAAATAAAGGTGACATTTTTAAAAATAAAATAAGAATAGTAAAGCTCCCTTTATGGTCTCAAATTGCCGACCAATCAGGCAATCAGGCAATCAGCCAACCCTTAGTAAACTTTTGGAAAAAATGGTGTTTAACCAGATACAATGCTATTTTACAGTTAACAAATTGACAACAGACTTTTAGCACGCTTATAGGGAAAGACATTCAACAAGCACACCACTTACACAAATGAATGATGATTGGCTGAGAGAAATTGATGAAAAAAAAAGATTGTGGGGGCTTTGTTAGACTTCAATGCAGCTTTTGACATTATCGATCATAGTCTGTTGCTGGAAAAATTGATGTGTTATGGCTTTACATCCCCTTATATATTGTGGATAAAGAGTTACCTGTCTAACAGAACACAGAGGGTTTTCTTTAATAGAAGAATCTTCAACAAAATCCAGGTAGAATCAGGAATTCCCCAGGGCAGCTGTCTAGGTCCCTTACTTTTTTCAATCTTTACTAACGACTTGCCACAAAGCCTGTGTCTATGTATTCGGAAGACTCAACACTATACACGTCAGCTACCACAGCGACTGAAATGACTACAGCACTTAACAAAAAGCTGCAGCTAGTTTCAGAATGGGCGGCAAGAAATAAGTTAGTGCTAAATAATTCAAAAACTAAAATAATTGTATTTCGGAAGAACCCCTGTATCTTTGTAGTGACTGGGTGTATTGATACACCATTAACTACACAAAGGTGCAGACACATGGATACGCACACATTGTGATATTGTTGTATGGTAGTATTGAACATTTTGTTTTATATGTAATGTGGGTGCTTTGGTGTGTTTGGACCCCAAGAAGAGTAGCTGCTGCCTTGGCATCTAATGGGGATCCCTAATAAATACAAATACAAATACAATTTCAAAGTGTAATTAATCGCTTCACCATACTCAAAGGGATATTCAATGTCTGCTTAAACATAAAAAAAAAAGCATTTACCGACAGGTGCCATTTTTTGCGAGGCATTACAAAAACCTCCCTGGTCTTTGTGGTTGAATATGAGGTTGAAATTCACGGGAATTTACAGGTAATTCTATGTGTAGAGTACAGAGATGAGGAAGTCATTAAAAATTAATTATGTTAAACACTGTTATTGTATGCAATTTATTATGTGAGTTGTTTTTTTTTACTCCTGAACTTATTTAGGCTTGCCAAAACAAAGGGGTTGAATACTTGACTCAAGACTGTTTCTGCTTTTTCAAAACCGCATCATTCCACTCTGCTGCCTCTATCTCTCCCCACACATCCGGTACTGAAGAAACAAACCAAAAGAAAACAGTTTTCTTTTGAAGCAATTTCCCTCTGCTCTCTGACACGCACGCACACGCACACTCCCACACTCCCACACCGTACATGACCTTTCCTCAAAGCAAAAGGTTTAACGTTGTGCCGTTTCAATTAACGTTGGGGTGAGTGTTCCATCATCTTGCTGGCTGACACACTCTCTCTCTCCCTAATGAAATGCTTTCTTCTTTCAGAGTTCTTAATTACTTTGTTCCAGTGCCTTTGTTCTCCTCTCAGGGACCATGAATAATGCAATAACAGGAACTTTGGAAGTCCTTTAATGATCTATGTTCTATCAACAGCACCTCTTTATAGTGCAATCAGGCAGGGACAATTAGTTATACACAGAATAACAAACTCATAGTGAATTCAAAATTATGTCCCTGAAATTATTCATGTCCATAACGTCTTCCTCCACGCCCTCGTCCGGGTGCAGACCAATCACTACTAGTGTGTGTGTATGTGTGAGTGAGTTTGTGTTTCAATACACTGCTGGAGACCTATATCTCACGCTGGGTATTACCGTAATTATAGACTCCTGCATGTTGGTAAGTGATGTTGACAACAAATCAGGGTTGAAATAAACATGAAATCTCCCACAAATCTGTCCCTGTTATTTCAGAGTTGTCCTATCCCCACATTCTCTAAAATAAACAAGGGGGAAATACACTGAATTTACACTGTAAGTGAAAGTACATCCACAGTACACAGGATTATCATAGACAAATAAACAGTGTAGGTGAGTGTAATATCCTATTTGAATTATCATGGGTAGACTACAGCTGCCATCCTACTACTGTAGCTACTATAAAATTATGAATCCTGTTGAGCAATAATCCAAGTTTGACATACTTAGTGCCACCGTAGCTTTACCTGTGTCATCCTGTTAATCAGTTTACTTCACACCACATTTACATAATGTATATGTAGTACAGGTAAACACCAATAAAAATCATGTTTTCATCCTCATGCATGAAATATAGCAACTGCTCTCCCAAACACGCATCATCTCAACACTATATCCCTAGATTAAATCACAGCAGTGAAGCAAGACAAGAGGGGGGATTATTTCTGATTGTGTGCCATTGAAACTTGATCAAATTGCAGCCAGCCCATTGCTACTTTCTAGTGAGTGCAGCCAGTGTTGCAGCTAGCCTAGTGTGCCTAGCGCTTCCAGTGAGCGCAGCCTGTGTTGCAGCTAGCCTAGCATGCCTAGCACTTCCAGTGAGTGCAGCCTGTGTTGCAGCTAGCCTAGCATGCCTAGCACTTCCAGTGAGTGCAGCCTGTGTTGCAGCTAGCCTAGCAAGCCTAACACTTCCAGTGAGTGCAGCCTGTGTTGCAGCTAGCCTAGCATGCCTAGCACTTCCAGTGAGTCCAGCTTGTGTTGCAGCTAGCCTAGGGTGCCTAGCGCGTCCAGTGACTGCAACCTATGGAACATGCTAATTATCCTCCTCACAGCTCTTCTGCTTACTTGATTTTAGAGTGATAAAAAGGAGGCAGAATCGGCTTACCTCCGCAAAGCACCGCAATTAATTGTAATCTAATTTAACAAGAGGCCCACTTTAGCTTGCTAATGTGGCTAATTGTAGCCACACAGGAAGTGCTATTGACCAAAGGTTGCCATTAGACATGATGAAGGCACTGATGTGTGAATACCTCAGCCCACAACATACACACATATCTCTCTCAACTGCTATATGCAGACAGAAACACACAGGTGAGTGCACACACACACACAAACACACCCAAGCAAACACCCACAAAGGCAGAGCAGAAAGGGATTTGTTGTGGTGGCTGCATGCCAATGTTGTTTGACTGTAGCAACTGGTTGAGGTGTTTATTCTTTAGAAAGGCGAGGAGAAAAGGGCGAAGATGGAAACGTTTCTGCACAGAGACACAAGACAAGTACTCATTAAATCAGTAGAAGGAACAGTACAACAGTAAACAACCTATATTTATTGTATCAAAA
Source organism: Oncorhynchus mykiss (assembly GCF_013265735.2). Lineage (NCBI taxonomy): Eukaryota > Metazoa > Chordata > Actinopteri > Salmoniformes > Salmonidae > Oncorhynchus > Oncorhynchus mykiss. Next base: position 64,970,942 of record NC_048575.1, on the reverse strand, counting down.
GCTCCAGATGGTAGACCAGTACAGCAGTACAGCAAACTGTTTCATCGTGGCATAACATTCCTCAAGTGTATTAGAAATAAGTAGTACATGTAGGGACTCATGTTATAAGTAAACAATTTTGATAAGACATTGCTTAGAGTATCAGTTTATTCTTAAAGTAGGCCTATAGACATAAAGACTTGGGAAGATGAATCTTTGAGTCTTGTGCTAGCTCAGCTAAAGGGAGGGGAGTACTGCAACAGTCCCCTGTCTGTTGGTCCTCTCAGGTTCTGTATCTATAGTGGGCTAGGTTAATCCTAGCCAGGTTCGACAGTAGAGAGACTTGGAGAGGCTGTTGAGACTCACTTCCTACACAGCTGCTTTACCTCACAGGCCTATGTGACCCACTTGCTTACACCATTGTAACTATTTGTGTCCCTGAAACTCATAGGCTACAGAACATGAAACATTGGCTGCTATTCAACTCTCATGTAAAGCAGCTCAAATGCTTGGGAGTGCTTCACAAAAGGCCTGGGATCTCTGCTAGCAAAGGCGTTGTTATCATATCAACCCAGCTAATGACATCAAATCAGCAGCAGTCATCTGTTAAGGTGGCACCCTACGCCACTCTAGCATGTGTAAGTAAGCAAGTGCAACACTTGACATCCTTCCAGTCAGACCAAACCATCCATGATAAGCCAATTTATTTCTTGGTAGCATTTTTGTCAAAACAAGGCTAATTTGGTCATTTCTCTTGAAATAACATTTGACAGAAAGTCAATGGCAGTCATGGATTTGGGATGTTTTCCCTTTCAGTGACAAGAAAAGGATCAACAGGTTGAAGTTGTACTAAGTAAACCTCATTGACAGAACAAGCCTACCTTTTGTGGGTTCTGTGCGCTTGGGTAGATCCAGCGTATCGTAGTTTTTGTCATTCTCGCCGTTTTTTCTGGCTGGATAGAGCCAGAGAGAACATATGTAAATGCCACATTCAGAGACAACCTGACAGAGTTCACTGACAATGTCCTAGAGACAATGCAGGACCACACACACACACGCGCAGATGAACACACACGCATGCATGCACAGACACATGCACACAGAAACATGCATCACTGCACACACAAGTCTAGTAGCAGCCCTTCCCAGAGATGGCAGGTGGAAATCCCCTTTAATAATGCAGGGAGGGTAATGGAGCCAGGTGACTACAGAAGGGCCAGCTAATGAACCTCTCTCCATCCATTTCCTCAACAGGGAGGGGACATGCCTATGTCACTATGTGAGACTCAACCTTTAACATTTCAAACAGAACTTACCAGCAGGCTGAGGGGAAACTGCACTGCAGTCTAAAGCTGGGACTAAAAACTAGAGCCCAGGTTCTTTTTCACTACCCAGACTTACCCGTCTTACCTGGCCCTCCCCTACCTCTACCCCCGAGATTAGGCTAGGTTTGGATTACTAACACCATGATGTTGGGGGGCATGATGAAAGAGGTAGACCTACAGTAAGGGTGCAGCAAATAAAGAGGGGAACACGTAAAGTCCTTCAAACCTTTTGGAAGAGATCCAAACTACTAATGCTACAGTAGCTATAAGGGGAGGGATGAGAGGGTGTGCTGAGTCAAGACATGAGGACACTCACCTTGATTAAACCATTCCTCTATAGTTAGCCAAGGAAGCAGCAGCAATGCCAAAAACACAAGCAGGGAGAAGAGAAGAGTAAATGATAAAATAGGTTGTGAGGATTAGAGGTGACAATAACAAGTAAACACTTCAGTCAACTTGGGGCTGTAAATTTGAGAGAGAGAGAGAGAGAGAGAGAGAGAGAGGGGGGGGTGTATGTTTGAAAGAAATCAAGGGAGGGAAAGGAGAAATAGAGGCAGTAGTGCTGAGCGATTAGTGGTTCAGTTTCGGTTAGAGTATTACAAAACTACCACAGTTTACGATTTCGGTTTCAATTATTATTTTAATGTCTTGTGTGTAGGGGGCAGTATTTTGATGTTTGGATGAAAAACGTACCCATTTCAAACTGCCTATTTCTCAGCCTCAGAAACTAGAATATGCATATAATTGTCCGATTAGGATAGAAAACACTCTAAAGTTTCCAAAACTGTCAGAATATTGTCTGTGAGTATAACAGAACTGATATTGCAGGCGAAAACCCGAGGAAAATCTAACCAGGAAGTGGCTTCTATTTTGAAAGCTCCATGTTCCATAGCCTGCCTTCGCTCCATTTAAAGGGATATAAACCAGATTCCTTTTCCTATGGCTTCCCCATGGTGTGAACAGTCTTTATACATAGTTTCAAGCTTTTATTTTGAAAAATGAGCGAGAAAGATCACATCGCGTCATTGTATGGCTGGGTGCCAGCAGCGTTTTGTATGTGCAACAGCTTGGAGCATCCATTTTCTCTCTCTCTCTCTGAAGAAGCTACATTCCCGGTTGATATATTATCGATTATATATTGCAAAAACAACCTGAGGATTGATTATAATTTTTTTTTGACATGTTTCTACGAACATTACGGATACTATTAGCCAGCAGCATACCACCCTGCATACCACTGGCTTGCTTCTGAAGCTAAGCAGGGTTGGTCCTGGTCAGTCCCTGGATGGGAGACCAGATGCTGCTGGAAGTGGTGTTGGAGGGCCAGTAGGAGGCACTCTTTCCTCTGGTCTAAAAAAATATTCCAATCCCCAGGGCAGTGATTGGGTACACTGCCCTGTGTAGGGTGCTGTCTTTCGGATGGGACGTTAAACGGGTTTCCTGACTCTCTGAGGTCATTAAAGATCCCATGGCACTTATTGTAAGAGTAGGGGTGTTAACCCCGGTGTCCTGGCTAAATTCCCAATCTGGCCATCAAACCTAATAATCCCCAGTTTACAATTGGCTCATTCATCCCCCTCCTCTCCCCTGTAACTATTCCCCAGGTCATTGCTGCAAATGGGAATGTGTTCTCAGTTAACTTACCTGGTAAAATAACGGATAAATAACTTTTGGAATTTTCGTCTACGATGTTATGACCGCTCGAGCCTGTTGATTTCTGAACATAACGCACCAACCAAATGGAGGTATTTTGGATATAAAAATAATCTTTATGGAACAAAAGGAACATTTATTGCGTAACTGGGAGTCTCGTGAGTGCAAACTTCTGAAGATCATCAAAGGTAAGCTATTTAATTTTTGCTTTTCTGACTTTCGTGACCAATCTACTTGGCTGCTAGCCGTTTGTAATATTTTGCCTACTGAAAGAGATGTTCTTACATAAACGCTTGGTATGCTTTCGCCAAAAAAGCTTTATTGAAATCTGACAAGCCAGGTGTTAACAACAAGCTAAGCTGTGTTTTGCTATATTGCACTTGTGATTCCATGAAAATTACATATTTTTTGTGATTTAATTTGGCGCTCTGCAATTCAGCGGTGGTTGACGAATATGATCCCGTTAACGGGATGGGTGCATATATAAATTATGAAATAATGACATTACACTTATTTTTGAGCTTTTTAATGGAAGTTCCACAGCCAACAATATTGAACATTCAATTGAGAAAACATAGAAAATATTCCCTTCTCTGTCAGGTCCACATTGGGACCATCAATAGAAAAATTGGAAATTACTATGAAATAATATCATATTTCAGTTGTGTATATTACTTAGTTTTAATTGTATTATTTTATTATTTATAATTCCTTAAAGTCATCATCTCATCTGTGTTTAAGCAGTAGCAGCCAAACAACCAGACAACGTAATCTCTGCACTCCCCATACTGTTCTGTCTTAAGTCATCTTATTTAGCTAGGCTAGCTGCAGAGCTGTCTGACAAAATCCAGAAATTACAAGAAAGGTGAGATTTTTTCATTTTTTGGAGTAAGACAAATAATTACATTTGGGGATTACGTAGATTACATTTTCCATTACATTTAGCTGGTTTTAATCGCTCAGCACTAAGAGGCAGAGGGAAAGAAAGAGAGCAAGAGAGAGAGTGGGGGAATATAAGGAAAGAAACAAGTATATAGGTTAAAAGTAGACAAGCGTAGAGTAAATCCCATTAGCACTCCACAGGTATTCTTTTGGGACAGTGTTCAAAGAGGCTGTGGTGTCAGTGTGCTCGGCTCATTATAGAGAAAAAAGTGTGTGATCTAACTTTACTATCCATTTGTGTTCCAAAAGTCCTCAGAAGAATAGTACAACAAGGAACATTTGGGGACATTTCGCCAGTACCAAAAAGGAAAAATTGTATTTTAGGTTTAGGGGTTAGGGTTACGGTTAGGGTTAGAATTAGGAGTTAGGGTTAGGTTTAGGGTTAGGTGTTTGGGGTTAAGGTTAGGAAAATTGGGATTTTGGATGGGACTACATTTTTTGGTCCCCACTTGGATAGTAAAACCAATGTGCGTGTGTGTATCACTACACTGTAGTGCCACAAACGAGGAGAGAGAGGGTCAGTCACTGCCACATAAGGCACTAAGCCAGCCACACATAACAGCACAGGAATATAGGAATCAAGAATAAAAAGAGAAATGCAAAAAGCAACCATTAGCATTCACTAAATAAGTTGGCCTGAAGCGTCAATTTGTGGTAATGGCTCTAACGGCAAGTGTCAGAATTCGGGGGGGTAATTTAGAGCATTTATCATGTAACTAATTGCTGTGAAAGACTGTTGTCTAAACAGCTCTCCTGAAAGATCCAACTCCCCTTCCAGCACTCATGCTGGTTTTATAGGGCCGTTTTTAGCTTTTTTAATGTAGGCTATCTCTTCTTCAAAGTACACCTCCAGGGCCTGCGAAGGCTAAACACACCTCATTAACTGCTATGTACAATAGAATCCCACTGGCTAATTCGCTTGAGATTGTCATCTATGATATTAATCTGTAAACACACACACTTTTAGACACACGCTCCAGTGCTTTCTTGGCCTCTAAATCATTGGCGTCCCCCTCTGGACCCTGAGGGGTGAAAGGTCAATGAAATTGGGTCTCACATCATTGGCTAAGTGATTAATTTCCATCATTATTTGTTGTGGGAGAGGGAGCTCTGCTTGTTGTTCAGCCATTAGTCAGCCAGTGATTGAGAGGTGGCAAATATACGAATGACATACTGTATCTGTTTAGGACCAGAGGTATCCTATACTAAATACTGTAACTGTCTAGGGAGAAACAGCTCTTGGTTAAATTAGGTAAATAGAGCTCTAAAGAGCTGAAGAACTGTGTGATAGGCTTGGGTACATACAGTTAACTATACAAACTGACATGGCCCATTTTGCAAATAGCATACAGGTTTAGATTCCATTGTAACTGAATGCCAGATAAGGAGAAAAGTGAGAATTTCTGTATTCCTACAGATCAGTCATCACTGGCGTCCATGGAAGAGACTCGTTTTGGGACTGTCTACGTTTTTGGACTGGGCCTACATTTTAAAGCTGGGCCTACGTTTTGGGACTGGGCCTACATTTTGTGACTGGGCCTATGTCTTGGGACTGGGCCTACATTTTGTGACTGGGCCTATGTCTTGGGACTGGGCCTATGTCTTGGGACTGGGCCTATGTCTCGTCAGTCTCCCTCTGTTTTGTCCTCTTACCTTTGGCCTTCTTCCCTCCAAAGCAGCCTGCGTCATCCTTCTTCTTCCTCTGAGGGCCCGCAGAGCCCGGGGCCTGCAGAACGGACGGGTCTGTGAACTTCTCGGCCCCTGGGATCTCTTTGTGAACGTGGTAAGACAGGTTCCTCATGATACACACACAGTTCTCCACAGACTGGTGGGGGGATAGAGGGAGGGACAATGTCAATTCAAACATATACAGATTGATCAAACAATATGATATGAAAGGGACTGGTTATTTTCTAGGAAATTAGATAGAGAACAGCAAAACTCAGCAGTTAAGAGATCCGCATCCACAGTATTAAATGTCTCCAATGAACAGATTACATATTGGCAATGCAGATACAGTAATATCGGTCGGTTTGGAGGCTCACCTTGTTGTCCATGTCTTTCTTGCCCACAGCTGACTGCAAGGCGTGCAGCAGAGCATCCACAAGCCCCTCACACTCCCTTAGTCTGCGCCTTGCCTCGGCCCCGTCCGAACTCACATTCCTGGGGTAGAGAAGGCAGAGAGACAGGGAGGTTAACCTCTTAGAGCTCTAGGGGCGCTATTTCATTTTTGGATAAAAAACGTTCCCGTTTTAAGCGCGATATTTTGTCACGAAAAGATGCTCGACTATGCATATTCTTGACAGTTTTGGAAAGAAAACACTCTGAAGTTTCAGAATCTGCAAAGATTTTGTCTGTAAGTGCCCCAGAACTCATTCTACAGGCGAAACCAAGATGATGCATCACCCAGGAATTAGCAGAATTTCTGAAGCTCTGTTTTCCATTCTCTCCTTATATGGCTGTGATTGCGCAACGAATGAGCCTACACTTTCTGTCGTTCGCCCAAGGTCTTAGCAGCATTGTGACGTATTTGTAGGCATATCATTGGAAGATTGACCATAAGAGACTACATTTCCCAAGTGTCCGCCTGGTGTCCTGCGTCGAATTCGGTGCGCAATTGCCAGCTGCTTCCACTTTACCATTTGATTCAGGGGAGAAAGCATGTGTCCAAGAACGATGTATCAATGAAGAGATATGTGAAAAACACCTTGATGATTGATTCTAAACAACGTTTGCCATGTTTTCAGTCGATATTATGGAGTTAATTTGGAAAAAAGTTTGCGTTTTGAGGACTGAATTTATGGATTTTTTTTGGTGGCCAAATGTGATGTATAAAACAGAGCTATTTCTAATACACAAGGAATCTTTTTGGAAAAACTGAGCATCTGCTATCTAACTGAGAGTATCCTCATTGAAAACATCAGAAGTTCTTCAAAGGTAAATGATTTTATTTGAAGGCTTTTATGTTTTTGTTAATGTTGCGTGCTGGATGCTAACGCTAATGCTAACGCTAAATGCTAACGCGAAATGCTAACTCTAGCTAGCTACTTTTACACAAATTATTGTTTTCCTATGGTTGAGAAGCATATTTTGAAAATCTGAGATGACAGTGTTGTTTACAAAAGGCTAAGCTTGAGAGATGGCATATTTATTTCATTTCATTTGCGATTTTCATAAATAGTTAACGTTGTGTTATGCTAATGAGCTTGCTGATAGATTTACACAATCCTGGATACAGGGTTTTTTTCATAGCTAAACGTGACGCAGAAAACGGAGCGATTTGTCCTAAACAAATAATCTTTCAGGAAAAACTGAACATTTGCTATCTGAGAGTCTCCTCATTGAAAACATCTGAAGTTCTTCAAAGGTAAATTATTTTTTTGAATGCTTTTCTGTTTTTTTGTGTAAATGTTGCCAGCTGAATGTTAATGCTAAATGCTACGTTAGCCATCAATACTGTTACACAAATGCTTGTTTTGCAATGGTTGAGAAGCATATTTTGAAAATCTGAGATGACAGTGTTGTTAACAAAAGGCTAAGCTTGAGAGCTAGCATATTTATTTCATTTCATTTGCGATTTTCATGAATAGTTAACGTTGCGTTATGGTAATGAGCTTGAGTCTGTATTCACGAACCCGGATCCGGGATGGGGAGATCAGAAAGGTTAAAGAGACAGAGATACACAGGTCAGAGAAACAGAAAACACAACCACATGTTTTAAAGACCAAAAGCATTTAATTAAAAAGCTTTAAGAATATAAACAGCTAGGTAGACTTGCAAATGGAACTTGCGGATTCTTCATTCCAAATCAGACTAATGTAAATTGAACAAAAATATAAACACAACATGCAACAACAAATATTTTACTGAATTACAGTTCGTATAATAAAATCAGTCCATTAAAATAAATAAATTAGGCCATCATCTATGGATTTCACATGACTGGGAATACAGATTTGCATCTGTTGGTCACAGATACCTTTAAAAAAAGGGTAGAGGCATGGAACAGAAAACCAGTCAGTATCTGGTGTCACCACCTTTTGACTCATGCAGCACAACAAATCTCCTTCGCATAGGGTTGATCAGGTTGTTGATTGTGGCCTGTGGAATGTTGTCCCAATCCAAATCAAATCAAACCCAATTGTATTGGTCACATACACATCGTTATCAGATATTAATGCGAGTGTTACGAAATGCTTGTGCTTCTAGTTCCGACAGTGCAGTAATATCTAACAAGTAATCTAACAATTATCCAACAACTACCTAATACACACAAATCTAAAGGGGTGAATGAGAATATGTACATATACAGTGGGGCAAAAAAGTATTTAGTCAGCCACCAATTGTGCAAGTTCTCCCACGTAAAAAGATGAGAGAGGCCTGTAATTTTCATCATAGGTACACTTCAACTATGACAGACAAAATGAGAAAAAAAATCCAGAAAATAACATTGTAGGATTTTTTATGAATTTATTTGCAAATTATGGTGGAAAATACTCCCTGTTCACGCAGTCATGGGTGAACAGGGAGTACAGGAGGGGGCTGAGCACCCACCCTTGTGGGGCCCGAGTGTTGAGGGTCAGCGAAGTGGAGATGTTTCCTACTTTCACCACCTGGAAGCGGCTCGTCAGAAAGTGCAGTACCCAATTGCACAGGGCGGGGTTGAGACCCAGGGCCTCATGCTTAATGATGAGCTTGGAGGGTACTATGGTGTTGAATGCTGAGCTGTAGTCAATGAACAGCATTCTTACATAGGTATTCCTATTGTCCAGATGGGATAGGGCAGTGTGCAGTGTGATGGCGATTGCATCGTCTGTGGACCTGTTGGGGCGGTATGCAAACTGAAGTGGGACTAGGGTGGCAGGTAAGGGGGAGGTGATATGATTCTTGACTAATCTCTCAAAGAACTTCATGATGTCAGAAGTGAGTGCTACGTGGCGGTAGTCATTTAGTTCAGTTATCGTTGCCTTCTTGGGTACAGGAACAATGGTGGCCATTAGCAGACTGGGATAGGGAGCGATTGAATATGTCGTTATACACACCAGCCAGCTGGTCTGTGCATGATCTGAGGATGTGGCTAGGGATGTTGTCTGTGCCAGCAGTCTTGCGAGGGTTAATATGTTTAAATGTCTTACATACCTCAGCCACGGAGAAGGAGAGAGGGGGGCGCAGTCCTTGTTAGTAGGCTGCGACGGTGGCACTGTATTATCCTCAAAGCGGGCAAAGAAGGTGTTTAGTTTGTCTGGAAGCTAGATGTCGGTGTTCGTAACGTGGCTGGTTTGATCTTTTATGTCCACAATTTCCTGTAGACCCTGCCACATACGTCTTGTGTCTGAGCCGTTGAATTGTGACTCCACTTTGTCCTTATACCGACATTTCGCTTGTTTGATTGCCTTGCAGAGAGTATAACTACACTGTTTATATTCTGCCATATTCCCAGTCCTCTTTCCATGGTTAAATGCGGTGGTTCGCACTTTCAGTTTTGCGCGAATGCCGCCATCCAGCCACGGTTTCTGGTTAGGGTAGGTTTTAATAGTCACAGTGGGTACAACATCTCCAATGCACTTCCTTATAAACTCACTTAACAAATCAGCGTATAGATCGATGTTATTCGCTGAGGCTGCTCTGAACATTTCCCAGTCTGCGTGATCAAAACAATCTTGAAGCGTGGATTCCGATTGGTCAGACCAGCGTTGAATGGTTTTAGTCACAGGTACATCCTGTTTGAGTTTCTGTCTATAAGACGGTAGGAGCAAGATGGAGTCGTGGTCAGATTTGCAGAAGGGAGGGCGAGAGAGGGCCTTGTATGCATCACAGAAGTTAGAGTAGCAGTGATCGAGTTTATTGCCTGCGCAAAGCTGCAATAAATATACTGATAGAATTTAGGTAGACTTAAATTAGCTTTTTTTAAATCCACAGCTACAATAAATGCAGCCTCAGGATATATGGTTTCCAGTTTACATAGAGTTCAGTGAAGTTCCTTCAGGGCTGTCGTGGTGTCTGCTTGAGGGGGTTTATACACAGCCGTGATGGTAACTGACAAGAATTCTCTTGGGAGATAATATGGCCAGCATTTGATTGTAAAGAATTCTAGGTCCGCTGAGAAAAAGGACTTGAGTTCCTGTATGTTGTTGGGATTACACCATGAGTCATTAATCATGAAGCATACACCCCCGCCCTTCTTCTTCCCAGAGAGGTTTTTATCTCTGTCGGCGCGACGCATGAAGAACCCTGGTTTGCTGAACCAACTCCAACAACGTATCCCGAGAGAGTAATGTTTCAGTGAAACAGAGAATGTCACAATCTCTGATGTCTCTCTGGAAGGCAACCCTTGCTCTAATTTCGTCTACCTTGTTGTCAAGTGACTGGACATTGGCGAGTAGTATACTCAGAAGTGGTGGGCAGTGTACGCCTACGGAGCCTGACCAGGAGGCCGCTCAGTCTGCCTCTTCTGCGGCAACATTGTTTTGAGTCGGCTTCTAGGATTAGATCCACTGTCCTGAGTGGTGGTCCGAACAAATGATCCGCTTCGGGAAAGTCGTATTCCTCGTATTCCTGGTCGTAATGTTAGTAAGTTGACGTCGCTCTTATATCCAATAGTTCTTCCCAGCTGTATGTAATAACGCTTAAGATTTTCTGGGCTAACAATGTAAAAAACAATATACTGCATAGTTTACTAAGGACTCGAAGCGAAGCGGCCATCTCTGTCGGCGTCATCTTAATTCCTCTTCAATGGCTGTCTGAAGTTTCTGGAAATTGTCGGGAACTGGAACGCCGCCGTACACGTCGATCAAGAGCATCCCAAACGCGCTCAATGGGTGACATGTCTGGCAAGTATGCAGCCCATGGAAGAACTGGGACATTTTCAGCTTCCAGGAATTGTCTACAAATTCTTGCGACATGGGGCCATGCATTATCATGCTGAAACATGAGGTGATGGCGGCAGATGAATGGCATGACAATGGGCCTCAGGATCTTGTCACAGTATCTCTATGCATTCAAATTGCCATCGATAAAATGCTGTTGTGTTAGTTGTCCATAGATCATGCCTGCCCATACCATCACCCCATCACCACCATGGCACACTCGTTAACGTCAGCAAACCACTTGCCCACACGACGCCATACAAGTGGACATTGGTTTTGAGGCTGGATGGATGTACTGCAAATTTCTCTAAAACGACTTTAGAGGTAGGCATATGTTAGAGAAATGAATATTAAATTATCTGGCAACAGTTCTGGTGAACATTCCTGCAGTCAGTATGCCAATGAACGCTCCCTCAAAATTTGAGACATCTGTGACATTGTGTTGTGTGACAAAACTGCACATTTTAGAGACGCCTTTTATTGTCCACAGCACAAGGCGCACATATGTAATGATTGTCTTGTTTAATCAGCTTCTTCATATGCCACACCTGTCAGGTGGATGGATTATCTTGGCAAAGGAGAAATGCTTACTAACAGGTCCGTAAACAAATTTGTGCACAAAGTTTGAGAGAAAGATGTTTTTTTGTGCATATGAAACAGTTCTGGGATCTTTTATTTCAGCTCATGAAACATGGGATGAACACTACATGTTGGTTTATATTTTTGTTCAGTGTAGTTTGAGTGAATACAACCTGCAACGAGGCTCTGTATAGGCCTTTTCAGAGAGTTTAGTTGTGGATAGATAGCAGGAGCTGCCAGGCTCGCTGGGGACTTCATTTAAGAATGTTTCCTTTCTGTGCCATATAATCACATTACCAACCACCCAGCAAGTCCTGGAGGAGGATGCCTGCCACCACTGTGGAGGGGTTGAGGGGGGCAGTCAAAGCCTTGTGCCCTGCCAGCATGACACACAAACACACACACACACAATCAGTCTCTGGGGCAGACTCCATTTATCTCAGGTAGAGCCTGGGCTATTACACACTTTGGCCTAATTAAAACTAATCTATGGTAGAGAAGCAGACAGCGCAGACCATCTGGGCCTCTATTCCCAAGTCATAAAACATCCGTTTTGGCCCAGAGAAATCACTTCCACCCATAACGGCCACCAAGGTGCATCCAACAGGGATTGATTTGACGGAAGAGTTGTGTGTGTGGTTGTTTGTGTGCGCTTACAGTAGGTGTATGTTTGGGCCGACATACAAAGCGGGATATGCGTTTTTTATTGGCAGGCATTTTATTGTTGCTTTTTCTAGAAAGTACATCTATTGTGGGTGTCAATTTGTGCATGTGTGTGTGTGTGTGTTTCAATGTCAATCTGTATGTGTGAGGGTGTGTGTGAGAGAGAATGTGTGTGAGGGTGTGTGAGAGAGTGTGTGTGTCTGAGGGTCCATTCTGTGTGTCCATTGTGTGGCCCGTATATAAACTGCCCAGTCCCAGGGGTTTGTCATGGTGACATGTGGCCATAAAGGGAAAATAGACTGGCCATAAAGGGACAATAGACTATCCTCTGACCCAATAGACTGTCCTCTGGGAGTGGGTCAGAGAGAGACAGCCTCCCTGGTGGAGACTGATGAAATGTCCTGATCTGTCCCTCATCACAAGGTCATAATATATATAAAAATATAGTATTCACCCCCCTTGGATTTCTTCACGTTTTATTGTGTTTCAGAGAGAGATTCAAATTACATTTTTTTCAATGATCTACACAAAATACTCTAATGTCAAGGTGGAAGAAAAAGTATATATTTTTTAAGATTAATAAAAAATAAAACACATTGATTAAATAAGTATTCACCCCCACTACATGTTATAATCACCTTTGGCAGTGATTACAGCTCTGAGTCTTTCTGGGTAAGTCTCTAAGAGCTTTGTAACACTTGAATTGTGCAATATTTAAAAAATCAGATATGTTCAATTATTGCCATAGATTTTCAAGCAGATTTAAGTCAAAACTGTAACTTGGCCACTCAGGAACATTCACTATCTCCTTGGTAAGCAGCTCCAATGTAGATTTGGCCTTGTGTTGTAGGTTATTGTTTTCCTGCTGAAATGTTAATTCCTCTCCCAGTGTCTGGTGTAAAGGTGAAGCAGGTTTTCCTTTAGGGTTTTACATGTGCTTAGCTCCATCACTTTTTATCCTGAAAAACTCCCCAGTCTTTGCCTAATGTCAAGTATACCTATACCATTATGCAGCCACCACCATGCTTGAAAATAAGGAGGTATTTACTCAGTGATGTGTAGTTGGATTTGCCCCAAACATAAGGCTTTGCTTTTAGGCCAAAAGTGTATTCCTTTGCTGTGTTTTTTTGAAGTATTACTTTAGTACCTTGTTGCATACAGGATGTAAGTTTCTGAATATTTTTATTCTGTATATTTGTATTCCTCTTTTTGCTCTGTCATTTAGGTCATTATTGTGGAGTCACTACAACGTTGTTGATCCATCCTCAGTTTTCTCCCATCATAGCCACTGGATTGTTTACCAATGGCCTCATGATGACATCCCTAAGCAGTTTCCTTCCTGTCCTGCAGATCAGTTAAGAAGGACGACTGTATCTTCAATGTGTCTGTGTGGTTTAATACATCCTCCACAGCACAATTATTAACCTGACCATCCTTAAAGAGACATTCAATGTCTGATTTGTTATTGTCACCGATCTACCAATCACTGCCCTCCTTTTTGAGGCTTTCGAAAAGTTCCCTGGTCTTTGTAGTTGAATCTGAGATTGAAATTCAATACTTGAATAGATGTTGTATTTATAGGGGACAGATGAAGAGGTAGTCGTTCAAAAATCATGTCAACCCCTATTATTTCACACAGAGTAAGTCCTGGTAACTTATTATGTGATTTGTTAAGCAAACTTTTATTCCTGAACTAATTTAGGCTTTCTTAAACAAAGGAGGTGAATACTTATGACCATATTTTAGTACATTTGTAAAAATGTGTAGAATTGTATTATGACGTATTTTGTGTAGATCAATAACAAACAATCACAATTAAATCTACTTCAATCCCACTTTGTACCACAACAAAAATTAGAAAAAATCCAAGTGGGGTGAATACTTATGATTCCCACTCTATAGGCCATTTAGCAGAAGCTTTTATCAAAATAGACTTCCTCACAAAAGGAAATAATATGCTTAAAAGCATATAGAGGTTATAGTGACCTAAGCAGCAAATGTGCAGTTCTGTCAAGGCATGAGTACACACAATCTCCCATACATCAGCAAAGCTCCACACAAATTTGCTTCTGCCTCTGGCCAGCTTACTAGGCAACAGAGAGTGTCATTGGTTACAGTTGCCATGGAGATGTACTCGACAGCAGGTAGAGAGAGGTAGAGAGAGAGAGAGAAAGAGAGGTAGAGAGTGAGAGAGGGAGGTAGAGAGAGAGAGATGTAGAGAAAGAGAGAGAGAGAGAGAGAGAGAGAGAGAGAGAGAGAGAGAGAGAGAGAACCGAAACAGAAGAATGGGTTAATCTGGAATGGGTTACATTTGATCAAAACAGCAGGGGGTTGGAAGAAAGCGTTGACTTGGATCCTGACCAACAGACTGCACTGACTGCTGAGCTGAGCTGAGCTGCAGTGGATTAGGGACTGTGGGTTGGCCATGATGGGGCTGGGGCAACATACAGTATAGCTGGTACAGAGGATATCTTTTGGTGCTTCACTAGGGTGGCACACTGCCAAAATACAAGGCCCAAGTCACGACAGGAGAAAAAAAATACTAGTGAGTTGTCTGAAGTTTTTTAAAGTCCACTTGGCAAAATGGACACTGGTAGAGAAGTTATAGCCAATATAAAGAATTTGTAGCTTCTAAATCTTTATTAGAAACACTAAAGCCATCCACAAGCATAATTCCTGGAGTCCCATGTGTTACAACATATTGGAGACTTCCTCAGCGGGAGCCAGTTGAGGTTGGACACAGCAGCCGTGGCTAGTTTACTGGTGGGGATAGAACGCAGCTCTAGACAGACTGTCATGTACTGTCATGTTGTGTCTTGTTTCTGTCCTTTCCCTTCACCCTGTCTCCCTCTGCTGGTCGTTGTTAGGTTACCTTTTCTCCCCCTCTTTTCCCCAGCTGTGCCTTGTCTCCTCCTAACTACCTCGTCACCCCTTTTCCCACCTGTTCCCTTTTTCCCTCTGATTAGGTCTCTATATCTCTCTCTGTTCCTGCTCCTGTCCTTGTCGGATTCTTGTTTGTGTTGTTCATGCCGGAACCAGACTATCGTCATGTTTGCTGCAACCTTGTCCTGTCGGAACCTGCCGGTCCATCTGAGCCTACGTTTTGTTTTGTTATTAAAGAAGCTCTGTTTACGTTAATTCGCTTTTGGGTCCTCATTCACGCACCTAACAGAAGAATCCGACCAAGAATGGACCCAGCGACTTCGGATCCTCTCCACTCAGCCGTCGAGATCCAGGGAGCGATGCTAGGCAGACACAAGCAGGAATTGTCTGCTGCTCGGCATGCCGTTGAGACCCTGGCCACCCAAGTCTCCAACCTCACAGAACAGGTTCACCATCTCCGCCTCGATCCACCGGCCACTTCCAGGGCTTTCGAATCTCCGGAGCCCAGAATCAATAACCCGCCGTGTTACTCTGGGGAGCCCACTGAATGCCGCTCGTTCCTCACCCAGTGTGATATTGTGTTTTCTCTCCAGCCCAACACTTACTCCAGGAGCACTGCTCGTGTCGCCTACGTCATATCTCTCCTTACTGGACGGGCTCGTGAGTGGGGCACGGCAATCTGGGAGGCAAGGGCTGAGTGTACTAACCAGTATCAGGACTTTAAGGAGGAGATGATACGGGTTTTTGATCGATCTGTTTTTGGGGAGGAGGCTTCCAGGGCCCTGTCTTCCCTATGTCAGGGTAATCGATCCATAACAGACTACTCTATTGAGTTTCGCACTCTTGCTGCCTCCAGTGGCTGGAACGAGCCGTCTTTGCTCGCTCGTTTTCTGGAGGGTCTCCGCGCAGAGGTAAAGGATGAGATTCTCTCCCGGGAGGTTCCTTCCAGCGTGGATTCCTTGATTGAACTCGCTATTCGCATTGAGCGACGGGTTGATCTTCGTCACCGAGCTCGTGGAAAGGAGCTCGCGTTCTCCGTTGCCCCCCTCTCCGCATCACTACCATCTTCCTCTGCCGGCTCGGGTGCTGAGCCTATGCAGCTGGGAGGTATCCGCATCTCGACTAAGGAGAGGGAACGGAGAATCACCAACCGCCTCTGTCTCTATTGCGGTTCTGCTGGTCATTTTGTCACTTCATGTCCAGTAAAAGCCAGAGCTCATCAGTAAGCGGAGGGCTACTGGTGAGCGCTACTACTCCTGTCTCTCCTTCAAGATCCTGCACTACCTTGTCGGTCCATCTACGCTGGACCGGTTCGTCAGCTTCCTGCAGTGCCTTAATAGACTCTGGGGCGGAGGGCTGTTTTATGGACGAGACCTGGGCTCGGGAACATGACATTCCTCTCAGACAGTTAAGGGAGTCCACGGCCTTGTTCGCCCTGGATGGTAGTCCTCTCCCCAGGATTCAGCGTGAGACGCTACCTTTAACCCTCACTGTTTCTGGTAATCATAGCGAAACCATTTCTTTTTTAATTTTTCGTTCACCTTTTACACCTGTTGTTTTGGGCCATCCCTGGCTAGTTTGTCATAATCCTTCCATTAATTGGTCTAGTAATTCTATCCTCTCCTGGAACGTCTCTTGTCATGTGAAATGTTTAATGTCTGCTATCCCTCCTGTTTCCTCTGTCTCTTCTTCACAGGAGGAGCCTGGTGATTTGACAGGGGTGCCGGAGGAATATCACGATCTGCGCACGGTGTTCAGTCGGTCCAGGGCCACCTCTCTTCCTCCACACCGGTCGTATGATTGTAGTATTGATCTCCTTCCGGGAACCACTCCCCCCCGGGGTAGACTATACTCTCTGTCGGCTCCCGAACGTAAGGCTCTCGAAGATTATTTGTCTGTAGCTCTTGCCGCCGGTACCATAGTCCCCTCCTCCTCTCCCGCCGGAGCGGGGTTTTTTTTTGTTAAGAAGAAGGACGGGTCCCTGCGCCCCTGCATAGATTATCGAGGGCTGAATGACATAACAGTGAAGAATCGTTATCCGCTTCCTCTTATGTCTTCAGCCTTCGAGATCCTGCAGGGAGCCAGGTTTTTCACTAAGTTGGACCTTCGTAACGCTTACCATCTCGTGCGCATCAGGGAGGGGGACGAGTGGAAGACGGCGTTTAACACTCCGTTAGGGCACTTTGAATACCGGGTTCTTCCTTTCGGCCTCGCTAACGCTCCAGCTGTCTTTCAGGCATTAGTCAATGATGTCCTGAGAGACATGCTGAACATCTTTGTTTTCGTTTACCTTGACGATATCCTGATTTTTTTCACCCTCACGCCAGATTCATGTTCAGCACGTTCGACGTGTCCTCCAGCGCCTTTTAGAGAATTGTCTTTTTGTGAAGGCTGAGAAGTGCTCTTTTCATGCTTCCTCCGTCACATTTCTCGGTTCTGTTATTTCCGCTGAAGGCATTAAGATGGATCCCGCTAAGGTCCAAGCTGTCATTGATTGGCCCGTCCCTAAGTCACGCGTCGAGTTGCAGCGCTTTCTCGGCTTCGCGAACTTCTATCGTCGTTTCATCCGTAATTTCGGTCAGGTGGCAGCCCCTCTCACAGCCCTTACTTCTGTCAAGACGTGCTTTAAGTGGTCCGTTTCCGCCCAGGGAGCTTTTGATCTCCTCAAGAATCGTTTTACATCCGCACCTATCCTTGTTACACCTGACGTCTCTAGACAGTTCATTGTCGAGGTTGACGCGTCAAAGGTGGGCGTGGGAGCCATTCTTTCTCAGCGCTCCTTCTCTGACGACAAGGTCCACCCTTGCGCGTATTTTTCTCATCGCCTGTCGCCGTCGGAACGTAACTATGATGTGGGAAACCGCGAACTGCTCGCCATCCGCTTATCCCTAGGCGAATGGCGACAGTGGTTGGAGGGGGCGACCGTTCCTTTTGTCGTTTGGACTGACCATAGGAACCTTGAGTACATCCGTTCTGCCAAACGACTTAATGCGCGTCAGGCGCGCTGGGCGCTGTTTTTCGCTCGTTTCGAGTTTGTGATTTCTTATCGTCCGGGCTCTAAGAACACCAAGCCTGATGCTTTATCTCGTCTCTTCAGTTCTTCAGTAGCCTCCACTGACCCCGAGGGGATTCTCCCTGAGGGGCGTGTTGTCGGGTTGACTGTCTGGGGAATTGAGAGGCAGGTAAAGCAAGCACTCACTCAAACTCCGTCGCCGCGCGCTTGTCCCAGGAACCTTCTTTTCGTTCCCGTTCCTACTCGTCTGGCCGTTCTTCAGTGGGCTCACTCTGCCAAGTTAGCCGGCCACCCTGGCGTTCGGGGTAGGCTTGCTTCCATTCGCCAGCGCTTTTGGTGGCCCACCCGGGAGCATGACACGCGTCGCTTCGTGGCTGCTTGTTCGGTCTGCGCGCAGACTAAGTCCGGTAACTCTCCTCCTGCCGGCCGTCTCAGGCCGCTTCCCATTCCCTCTCGACCGTGGTCTCACATCGCCTTAGATTTTGTCACCGGACTGCCTTCGTCAGCGGGGAAGACTGTTATTCTTACGGTTGTCGACAGGTTCTCTAAGGCGGCTCATTTTATTCCCCTTGCTAAGCTTCCTTCTGCTAAAGAGACGGCACAAATCATCATCGAGAATGTTTTCAGAATTCATGGCCTTCCGTCAGACGTCGTTTCGGACAGAGGTCCGCAATTCACGTCTCAATTTTGGAGGGAGTTTTGCCGTTTGATTGGGGCTTCCGTCAGTCTCTCTTCCGGCTTTCACCCCCAGTCTAACGGTCAAGCAGAACGGGCCAATCAGACTATTGGTCGCATCTTACGCAGTCTTTCTTTTCGCAACCCTGCGTCTTGGTCAGAACAGCTCCCCTGGGCAGAATACGCCCACAACTCGCTTCCTTCGTCTGCGACCGGGCTATCTCCTTTTCAGAGTAGCCTCGGGTACCAGCCTCCGCTGTTCTCATCTCAGTTCGCCGAGTCCAGCGTCCCCTCCGCTCAGGCTTTTGTCCAACGTTGCGAGCGCACCTGGAAGAGGGTCAGGTCTGCACTTTGCCGTTATAGGGCGCAGACTGTGAGGGCTGCTAATAAGCGTAGAACTAAGAGTCCTAGATATTGTCGCGGTCAGAGAGTTTGGCTCTCCACTCAGAACCTTCCCCTTAAGACCACTTCTCGCAAGTTGACCCCGCGGTTCATTGGTCCGTTCCGTATTTCTCAGGTCATTAATCCTGTCGCAGTTCGACTTCTTCTTCCGCGATACCTTCGTCGCGTCCACCCGGTCTTCCATGTCTCCTGTATCAAGCCCGTTCTTCGCGCCCCCGCTCGTCTTCCCCCCCCCCCCCCCCATCCTTGTCGAGGGCGCACCCATCTACAGGGTCCGTAGGATTTTGGACATGCGTCCTCGGGGCCGTGGTCATCAGTACCTAGTAGATTGGGAGGGGTACGGTCCTGAGGAGAGGAGTTGGGTTCCCTCTCGGGACGTGCTGGACCGTGCGCTGATCGATGATTTCCTCCGTTGCCGCCAGGTTTCCTCCTCGAGTGCGCCAGGAGGCGCTCGGTGAGTGGGGGGGGTACTGTCATGTACTGTCATGTTGTGTCTTGTTTCTGTCCTTTCCCTTCACCCTGTCTCCCTCTGCTGGTCGTTGTTAGGTTACCTTTTCTCCCCCTCTTTTCCCCAGCTGTGCCTTGTCTCCTCCTAACTACCTCGTCACCCCTTTTCCCACCTGTTCCCTTTTTCCCTCTGATTAGGTCTCTATATCTCTCTCTGTTCCTGCTCCTGTCCTTGTCGGATTCTTGTTTGTGTTGTTCATGCCGGAACCAGACTATCGTCATGTTTGCTGCAACCTTGTCCTGTCCTGTCGGAACCTGCCGGTCCATCTGAGCCTACGTTTTGTTTTGTTATTAAAGAAGCTCTGTTTACGTTAATTAGCTTTTGGGTCCTCATTCACGCACCGTAACACAGACAATCCCACCTTATCTCCTGAAGGACTATTGGCTTAACTCAGACAACCAGACCAGACTCACTGTTTGTTATCTCCTGTCTGGGGGGGGGGGGCTCACACAGGCTCAAACACTGGCTTCCTGTTTTAACACTTCCACTAAAGGTCAACTAAGGTCAGTCAGTAAGCCAGCTGAATAGATGAGGGCAGTGGTCTTGAGTGACAGTAGCTAGAGACTGGACTAGCTAACTTTTGTCTCCTGATTAACTCTAACAGTTTGATAATGTGTTCCGATTGAGAAAAGGTTTATGGACACAATAATCCACAGCAGGAATACATTGAGGAGAATGTTGCTATCTACTAGATACTGTGCATTATGTCATCTAGCCTTGAATAAATTGAGGAGGAAAACAGGACTTTCTCACCAACCTGGGAGAATTCTTATAAACCTGCACACTAATTTCTTCCGGTCCAAATTGACCCAACACAACCCCTTTCAACCCCTCACAACCTTTTATCTCAGGTAGAAAGGGATGTGGATTTAAAATGGCTAATGTCATTATGGGAGAGGTAACCATGGCGATAAGCCCTTGTGGCCCTGGAAGTCCTAATCAAGCATCAGGTTGCTAGGATGGCCTCTAAGGAACCTGAGGCTGTCTGTACAGGGGTCTGTTAATAGCACTGCTAATGGCCACAGCAGCATAGGAGAACATCGATTTGTATCTGTTCATTATCAGATGCACTGGTGGAAAATGTCTTTTAACTCCCTCTCTCATTCAGAGAATAGCCTCTTCAGGTGAAGTGCTGGAGTGAGAGTGGTGGCCTGGCTAGTCCATATGCATTGTACCATGGGCCTGCTGATGTGTTACTTTAACCATCTTTCATCTGCTTCACTATGGTGGAAGTACCTTTAAGAGGAGAGTGTGTGTGTAGTAGGCCTCAAGCAAGCTATTACCTCAGACATCCTGATGTGTTCTTGAAGACGGTGGTCCACTCTGCGTCACGAGGTTTGGAGTCCTCGTTGGGCTCATGCTCCCAGCCTGAGTGGGGGATGATGACCTCGTTGGTCAAAGTCTGCAGTCCGTGGTTTATAATCACCATCTTCAGAGGCTCAAAGGAAGACAGGTTCCACAGGGTCCCTGTGGAGTGGAGGAGGGGGGAGGGAGGGGGCGATTTGGAGAGGGAGAGGGAGAGAGGAAAGGAGAGGATGGAGGGAGAGGATGTGGAGGAAAGAGAAATGGAGAAAGGAAAAACTGTCATTCTTTGATAACTTTCACATCTGAGTGAACAACCATTCATGCAAAATGAAACAAGTTACTAGTAACATACAAAACACAGTGAGAACAAAGTCCTGTTTTCGCTCACACAGTGAGGAGATAGACTGCTGTGTCTCACACTGATTATAATTCAATCATTGTCCCTGCGTTTTCTGTAATCTCAGAGAGAGGGAGGGAGGGGAGGAAACACACACGATGAGGAGAGGTTTATAAATACAGCAGGCATCAGTAGGGATTTCATAACAAAAGGATGTATTGGGGCAAGACCTTTCGGTTTGTGGAAAACAAAATATTATAGAATGACTTCAAAGTTCACATACAGTCCCCTACACACACAGGGTCTTTATTTTGACTATCTTCACTGAAGTTCCCCTCCTCCCTCATCCCCCGGACAAGGCCTAGTGGGGGAGGAATAGTAAGAAAATGGTTAATTCTGGGGTCAGAAAGTATGGACTCCCTCGGCACTGGGATTATTTCTTACTCAGACAACAATAACAGCTAGAAGCTATACCGTTTAGCTAAATCTTCTATACACACACAAGCAACACAGTTTCCACACGGTCAATATTTCCGCTGTCAGATCATGCTTACTGCACACTATAACATCTAAAAATACCTTTGTCCCACTCGAGGGGTTAACTTGTGGTTTGAGAATACCGCTACCTCCCTCCAACAACAATAAGTACATCTGTAAAGTACTTACAACTGAAAATGGCCTCCATACTCCATTACCTAAACACTGCAAGGCCATGAGGCACTCTGGTAACATGGATCATAGCTTGCCTGATAGGCAGAACTGAACTCTGTGTCGCTAAGGGAACAGCCATGTCGTATTGCTAGAGGTTCATTTGACTTTCTCAAAAAAGTCAGTGGCGTGTTACTGTGGCACTCATGCATGAACAACAGGAGACTGGGCTGCCTGGGAGGCTGCTGGGTTGATTACCTCCAACACTGGCCCATTAGCATCACCCCATTGGCTCTGACAACCAGCGGTAAACACACCAAAAGTAGCCAATGATAGTTAACAGCCCTCCACCACTGGAAGTCAACGTTAGCAGGCATAGTGTTTAAACAACTATAGTATCCATGGATAATTAGTGACAGCAAGCAGGTGGTCAACAAGCAGCCAACAGCAGCCAACGATAGTCTACAGCAGCCAACAGCAGCCAACAGCAGCCAACAGCAGCCAACGATAGTCTACAGCAGCCAACAGCAGCCAACGATAGTCTGCAGCCCTTACTGGAACAATCCACAATCTTTGGAAGTACATTCATCAACATTAGGCACAATGCAATCAACTGCTACTGTACATTTATTTACATGAAATTAAAAGAGAGAGATAGAGAGAGAGACATACTGTGGGCAATATATACTGAACAAAAATATAAACGCAACATGCAACAATTTCAAAGATTTTACTCAGTTACAGTTCATATAAGGAAATTAATCAGTTGAAATACTTTCATTAGGCCCTAATCTATTTCACATCTGGGCAGGGGCACAGCCATGGGTGGACCTGGGAGGGCATAGGCCCACCCACTGGGGAGCCAGGCCCAGCCAATCAGAATGAGCCCCCCCGGATGTGGAGGTTGGATGTGGAGGTCCTGGGCTTGGTTACAAGTCGTCTGCGGCTGTGAGGCCATTTGGACGTACTGCCAAATTCTCTAAAATGACATTGGAGGTGGCTTAAGGTAGAGAAATGAACATTAAATTCTATGGCAACAGCTCTGGAGTAAAACATCTCTGGTGTAATTTGAGTGAAATAAGCTTTTTGTGCATATGGAACATTTCTGGGATCTTTTATTTCAGCTCATGAAACATGAGCATCCGTATATTTGATGCACTTTGGCATTTGTTTTGCAGCTATGCTAGGAGAAGCTTAAGTGAAGTAAACATTTACAAATCCCAGAAAAATGGGAAAACAAATTAAACCTGTGTCTTGAGAAATATGAGATTTACAAAGAAGACTGGGACCTATAATCTGCTGTGGTACAGGGTTTTCTTTCTCCTTTCATTTCCGGAACCATCCACTGACAAAATAAATTCGGAGTGAGGCAGCGTCCCAAATGGAACCCTATTCCCCATTAGGTGCACTACCCTATTCTCTATATTGTGCAAAAGTACTGCACTATATAGGGAATAGGGTGATATTTGTGACGCTGCCTGGGTCCACAGTCCAATGACAGCCCATTATTACTGTATATTACATTGACCAGCCTGCTGATATGGCTGTCATTCCAAGCCCTTCAGAACCAACCATTAAAGGATAAAATACTGTTTGTGACAGTGACATCCTTCACTTCCTACAGTGAGCAGAGGAGAATGCATTTCTTTGTGGCGTAGCTTTAATAAATCACAAATAGTGGCCATAGCTCACAGTCACAGTACAGTTAGTCTATACATGACTGAACGCTGACTGGGGGAGTGACAGACAGTCTCCATGCTTCACAGACAGTGGTCATGCAGCGAGCAGGGTTTGTAGGGATCTCTCTCTCACTCCCTCTCTCACTTCATCTGGGCCAGATTACCTCCAACACAGTGCCATTTCTAAAGTCTGCCGGTTCTTTCACATCATACTGTCTTTCCCCATCTCCCCAGTCCCCAAGAACCTGCTGCCTCGTGGATGGACACTCCTCCCTCCCTCTCGCTAATCAAATCCCAAGGTAAGGGATGGGACTGAAAGCCAATCAGAGGCAGGCCAGGCCAGGGAGAGGGCCAGGGGGAGCTGGGAGATGTGAGGTGGACCAGGGCTGGACCCCCTTTATTAAGTTTGCTTCCCTCCCAGTCTCCATCCCAGGACCCTGGGCGGCTAATCCCATTTCTTGGGCGCTGGCTGCTGCAGCCGTGCTGCTCTAACAGGCCCATTCACTTAGAGCTGCCCATTACACACCATCCTCCACCCTGCCATTAATCACAGATTATAGCCTGGGAGAGGGAGGGAGGGGGACAGAGTAGGGAAAGAGGGAGAGAGAGAGAAAGGGAGAGGGAAAGAGAGGGAGAAGGAAGGCACATACATATTAGCCATACTGTGGGCTAGGCTGTAACTCTCCTACTGCTGTCACATAAATAAAGCAACACCTCAAGGCACAACACCTCTCCCCCAAGTGACCTACTTGTTGTGTGTATGTACTGACATGTGACCTACTTGTTGTGTGTATGTACTGACATGTGACCTACTGGTTGTGTGTATGTACTGACATGTGACCTACTGGTTGTGTGTATGTACTGACATGTGACCTACTGGTTGTGTGTATGTACTGACATGTGACCTACTTGTTGTGTGTATGTACTAACATGTGACCTACTTGTTGTGTGTATGTACTGACATGTGACCTACTTGTTGTGTGTATGTACTGACGTGTGACCTACTTGTTGTGTGTATGTACTGACATGTGACCTACTTGTTGTGTGTATGTACTGGCATGTGACCTACTTGGTGTGTAACTGATAGATGCACACACACTACATGTTAATGTTTTTAAATTCATGTCAATTGTAAAGTATTTTGTATTTTTCTTTATGTGTCAGACCCCAGTAAGACTAGCTGTCACCATTGGCTTCGACTAATGGGGATCCTAATAAAATCAAATAAAGCATCACAGCCTAATTGCTCAGCAGAGATGACGGACAGTCCATGAGATAGTAGAGGAGGCGGCCACGGCAGGTGGCAGGAGAGTTAAGGTACGACAGGCAGAGGCCACATATATGTTGATCGGGCTGTGTGTATGAGTGTGTCTGTGGATGTGTCTAGAGAGAATGTGTGTATGACAGGGTTTCTGGTAGCCAGTAATTGGCAGCTTTTGTCCAATAAAAAAAAATGAATGCCGATAAATACAATTGTTTCTGGCCAAATTGACTGGGCCAGCAGAAAAAACAACGGTAGGCAGGCTATCAGCACGTCACCACCACTTTACAACGTGAGCTGGAGGCAGTATGCATTTTGAAAACATACTTAATTGTTTGAAACCTGAATGTTTTACTTCATAGTATGAGGCATGTCTTACCTTGCTTGAAAATCCTACCACGGAAACATGGAGGCAATTATTTTATAAAGACTTCATAGGAGGTGCGTGAGTTTCAAGTTTGGGGGAGCAAACAATTTATTCTACCAGTTATGATTTTCATATGCACATTTTCGTGGAAGAGCTTCATTTCAATAATAACGTTTTCATTTCTCAAAATCATTGCCACGTGGTTAATTAAAATGATAGAAAACTTAAAATGCATCTAATGCGAGATCACCAGCCTCGGCCATATAGACACGTTGATACACTGTGATCATGGGTGGCTAAATAGGCTAAATGAGAGATACAGCGAGATGGCCAATGCAGCCGTTGGCCTTTCCCTTCCATTGTAAACTAAGGAAAAATACATAAAGCCGACAAAATAAAAAAGTGTTCAGGTATTTTATGATGTTTCCACAGACAGCTGTTTTTACACAAGGGGAAAGTGTTCAGGTATTTTATGATGTTTCCACAGACAGCTGTTTTTACACAAGGGGAAAGTGTTCAGGTATTTTATGATGTTTCCACAGACAGCTGTTTTTACACAAGGGGAAAGTGTTCAGGTATTTTATTTTCATCTACAAGACCCTGCTAGGTAAAGTCCCCCCTTATCTCAGCTCGCTGGTCACCATAGCATCTCCCACCTGTAGCACACGCTCCAGCAGGTATATCTCTCTAGTCACCCCCAAAACCAATTCTTTCTTTGGCCGCCTCTCTTTCCAGTTCTCTGCTGCCAATGACTGGAACGAACTACAAAAATCTCTGAAACTGGAAACTCTTATCTCCCTCACTAGCTTTAAGCACCAACTGTCAGAGCAGCTCACAGATTACTGCACCTGTACATAGCCCACATATAATTTAGCCCTATCAACTACCTCTTTCCCAACTGTATTTAATTTATTTATTTATTTTGCTCCTTTGCACCCCATTATTTTTATTTCTACTTTGCACATTCTTCCATTGCAAAACTACCATTCCAGTGTTTTACTTGCTATATTGTATTTACCTTGCCACCAAGGCCTTTTTTTGCCTTTACCTCCCTTCTCACCTCATTTGCTCACATTGTATATAGACTTGTTTATACTTTATTATTGACTGTATGTTTGTTTTACTCCATGTGTAACTCTGTGTTGTTGTATCTGTCGAACTGCTTTGCTTTATCTTGGCCAGGTCGCAATTGTAAATGAGAACTTGTTCTCAACTTGCCTACCTGGTTAAATAAAGGTAAAATAAATAAAAATAAATGATGTTTCCACAGACAGCTGTTTTTACACAAGGGGAAAGTGTTCAGGTATTTTATGATGTTTCCACAGACAGCTGTTTTTACACAAGGGGAAAGTGTTCAGGTATTTTATGATGTTTCCACAGACAGCTGTTTTTACACAAGGGGAAAGTGTTCAGGTATTTTATGATGTTTCCACAGACAGCTGTTTTTACACAAGGGGAAAGTGTTCAGGTATTTTATGATGTTTCCACAGACAGCTGTTTTTACACAAGGGGAAAGTGTTCAGGTATTTTATGATGTTTCCACTGGATATGTGGGATTATCAGATGATGATATTTTTATCTTTCACACCGAGGCTTGGTGATTATTGAGGGGGAGATTGTTGGAAAGATTTTTTTAAATAGGCCTGCTGTGAGGAACTACTAGGCCATAATTCACAATGGATGTTAAAAAAAAAGACTGTTGACTTACTATGTGAGGTGAAGAAAGAATGATTGAGAAGCTCAGCTTATTAGTGGTGGACATGGTGAGTTAAGTCAATCAGAAATCAGACATTCCTAAATGGGCACTCTCCTAAATGTGCGCTGCAGGCCAGTTAGACTATTTCTATGCTCAGGTGCACACGCTCCCTCAACATTAACAAGGCAGAAAAACCAGACACATGCTCATTGCTCACATGGAGCACCAAAACGTATTTCTCACAAGTGTAGCAGGTTGTGACTCTGCAAACAAGTTTCCACTCAGAGAATGAGAACGGTAAATGACTGTAGGCCTAATTAGTAATACAATGCATTAACATAAATTAATGTAACCAAATTATGGGGATTAACGGTACATTTACTACTGGAGACATATGTAATGGGGAATTGATATAAACAACCAAAGGGCAAACAATTCACACAATGAAACAAATCTTGGCCACACACCCCTCCCCTTTATCTTGTCTCAGCATTTTTTATTATACTCAAGACACCTTATTTTTATACAAATTTGACATACTTTTCACTGACAGCCCAACTCAATAATCAGCTAGGCCTTTTGGCATGCACACCGCCTATGAAAGACTTCCATGCCATTTCTCTCCCGTTCTGTTGGTTTTCATATCAACTTTCTTTTGTTGTCCAGAAGTCAAAAGCACAATCCTAGTAATATCAGCAACCCATCCTAGTTGTTGCATCTTTAGATTCACCCTCTTTCTGAGTTTCTAACAGAGATTTTCTTTTCTGTCATATACCACTCACATCATATACCACTCACATACCACTCACACCTGAGCCTGGGCGTGAACCCAGAGTCTCTGGTGGCACAGCTGGCGCTGCAGTACAGCGCCCTTAACCACTGCGCCACCAGGGAGGCTATCATTATGAGCACCGTGGGTGGACACCCTAATGCAGGGGTGTCAAACGCATTCCACGGAGGGCCATGTGTCACGTTCTGACCTTAGTTCCTTTGTTTTGTCTTTGTTTTAGTATGGTCAGGGCGTGAGTTGGGGTGGGCAGTCTGTTTGTTTTTCTATGTTGGTTTTTGTGTTCGGCCTAGTATGGTTCTCAATCAGAGGCAGGTGTCGTTAGTTGTCTCTGATTGAGAATCATACTTAGGTAGCTTTTTTCCACCTGGGTTTTGTGGGTGTTTATTTTCTGTCTTTGTGTTGCGTGTGTATGTCTCCAGACAGGACTGTTTCGTTTCGTTCGTTCATTTAGTTATTTTTGTATTGATTCAGTGTTCAGTGCTTTCTTTGCTTTCTCCCGAAGATGATTGTTACACCATGTGTCTGCGGGTTTTTGTTTTTTCCTTTCAATTAAGACCTAGACAACCAGGTGAGGGGAGTTCCTTACTAATCAGTGACCAAAATTCATCAATCAAGTACAAGGGTGGAATAAAAACCCACAGACACTCAGACCTTCCTGGAATGAGTTTGACACCTATGCCCTAATGGTGTACACACCCAATGCAAATGGATCTGCTACATTTCTGAAATGGTCAGTAAATAAAAATCTTCCCAGTCATGTTGTCCGGTGCCACATTTTCTAAACGGAAACTCTGGTGTATGAGTGTGTCTGTGGCTGTGTCCAGAGAGAATGTGTGTATGAGTGTGTCTGTGGCTGTGTCCAGAGATAATGTGTGTATGAGTGTGGATGTGTCCAGAGAGAATGTGTGTATGAGTGTGTCTGCGGATGTGTCCAGAGAGAATGTGTGTATGAGTGTGTCTGTGGATACGTCCAGAGAGAATGTGTGTATGAGTGTGTCTGTGGCTGTGTCCAGAGAGAATGTGTGTATGAGTGTGTCTGTGGCTGTGTCCAGAGAGAATGTGTGTATGAGTGTGTATGTGGATGTGTCCAGAGAGAATGTGTGTATGAGTGTGGATGTGTCCAGAGAGAATGTGTGTATGAGTGTGTCTGTGGATGTGTCCAGAGAGAATGTGTGTATGAGTGTGTCTGTGGCTGTGTCCAGAGAGAATGTGTGTATGAGTGTGGATGTGTCTAGAGAGAATGTGTGTATGAGTGTGGATGTGTCCAGAGAGAATGTGTGTATGAGTGTGGATGTGTCCAGTGAGAATGTGTGTATGAGTGTGGATGTGTCCAAAGAGAATGTGCGAATGAGTATGGATGTGTCTAGAGAGAATGTGTGTATGAGCGTGGATGTGTCCAGAGAGAATGTGTGAATGAGTGTCTAGCGAGTTCAGTAGGAACAGACCCATATGGAACAGCTGGCCCCTACCTAGATCTCAGCAGGGTGGCCACACAGGGAGGGAGGGAGGGAGGGAGGGAGGGAGGGACGGACGGACGGACGGACGGAGGGAGGGAGGGAGGGAGGGAGGGAGGGAGGGAGGGAGGGAGGGACGGACGGACGGACGGACGGACGGACGGACGGACACACACACACACACACACACACACACACCACTCTTTCCTCACCAATTTTAAAAAGAGCTGAACCCTTTCCTGGGCCACGAATCAACTCAAGTGCCACTCCAAGTCTCTGCCTGTGCCCTCACTCTCTCCTCTCCCCATCCTACCACACAGGGGGCTCGTATAAAATAAATCCTGTCTGGAATGGGTGGTGGTGTGTGTGTGGGGAGTGGGGGGTGGGTTCTGTGTTTCCATTAAGAACTGCAGCTAAATGAATCATTTATACAGCATTCAGTGATTGGTCCTTTCATGTGGCATTCTGAATGCTGGCCCTCACGCCCCTGCTACCTATTCCCTATACACTCCCCTGCTACCTAGTCCCTATACACGCCCCTGCTACCTATTCCCTATACACTCCCCTGCTACCTAGTCCCTATACACTCCCCTGCTACCTATTCCCTATACACTCCCCTGCTACCTAGTCCCTATACACTCCCCTGCTACCTATTCCCTATACACGCCCCTGCTACCTATTCCCTATACACTCCCCTGCTGCTTATTCCCTATACACTCCCCTGCTACCTATTCCCTATACACTCCCCTGCTACCTAGTCCCTATACACTCCCCTGCTACCTAGTCCCTATACACTCCCCTGCTACCTATTCCCTATACACTCCCCTGCTACCTATTCCCTATAGACTCCCCTGCTACCTATTCCCTATACGCTCCCCTGCTACCTATTCCCTATATACTCCCCTGCTGCTTATTCCCTATACACTCCCCTGCTACCTATTCCCTATACACTCCCCTGCTACCTATTCCCTATTCACTCCCCTGCTGCTTATTCCCTATACACTCCCCTGCTGCTTATTCCCTATACACTCCCCTGCTGCCTATTCCCTATACACTCCCCTGCTGCCTATTCCCTATACACTCCCCTGCTACCTATTCCCTATACACTCCCCTGCTGCTTATTTCCTATACACTCCCCTGCTACCTATTCCCTATACACTCCCCTGCTACCTATTCCCTATACACTCCCCTGCTGCTTATTACCTATACACTCCCCTGCTACCTATTCCCTATACACTCCCCTGCTGCTTATTACCTATACACTCCCCTGCTACCTATTCCCTATACACTCCCCTGCTACCTATTCCCTATACACTCCCCTGCTGCCTATTCCCTATACACTCCCCTGCTGCCTATTCCCTATACACTCCCCTGCTGCTTATTTCCTATACACTCCCCTGCTACCTATTCCCTATACACTCCCCTGCTACCTATTCCCTATACACTCCCCTGCTGCTTATTACCTATACACTCCCCTGCTACCTATTCCATATACACTCCCCTGCTGCTTATTCCCTATACACTCCCCTGCTGCTTATTCCCTATACACTCCCTTGCTGCTTATTCCCTATACACTCCCCTGCTGCTTATTACCTATACACTCCCCTGCTGCTTATTCCCTATACACTCCCCTGCTACCTATTCCCTATACACTCCCCTGCTACCTATTCCCTATACACTCCCCTGCTACCTATTCCCTACACACTCCCCTGCTGCTTATTCCCTATACACTCCCCTGCTGCTTATTCCCTATACACTCCCCTGCTGCTTATTCCCTATACACTCCCTTGCTGCTTATTCCCTATACACTCCCCTGCTGCGTGAGTCAAGCCACGTAAACACACACGCATACATGCACACAAACATGCATGCATGCATGAGCTCACACGCAGGTATGCACACACACACACACACACACACAGCACATCCACTACTCAGCTTCTGGGAGAGAGGGAGGGTGCTCAGCAGCTCTATGAATGTTGGATTACAGTAGAGAACAAGGAATGAACACCTGTTTAGTAGTTGTTTGCCCACAAATCTCTGTTCACTACTGTCTATGAATGGAAAATATATGAGACAAATGCACTCCACGATCATCTACCTTTTCAGTTATGTGTTTGCTAGAGGGTGCAGGCCTATATTCAGGAGGAAAAAGAGAAAAGGGAAGCACTACCGTTTGGTTAGTTCCACGTCAACCCTTCCCTGCCTGAATAGAACTGGCCTTGGTTTTGGGGACAGCACAAATCCGTTAAAAAAAGCATGTGGATGACCATAAAAAACGGTCTATTTTTAAAGCTCCAATTATATTTAATTGTAGAAAAACATGCCCAGTATGGGGCACGCTGTAAACTGATCACACATTGTGACGGTGCTGTTTTCATAGAGGCCTCGCTCTAGCAACTAAAGCATATGGTCAGGCCTGGGATGGAAAGAAAGAGGGAGGAGAGAGAGAGAGAGTGAAAGAGCGAGTGAAAGAAAACGAGAAAGAAAGAGCAAGCGAGAGAGAGAGAGAGAGACACAGAGAAGGAAGGAAAGAGGGAAGGAGAGGGGAAAGAGAAGGAGAGAGCAGGGGAGAAAGAGAGAGAAGAGAATAGACCAATAGAGAGAGAGGTGGAGAGATAAAGAGAAAGACAGGGAGATATAGGGGAGGGGTTTTCCTCTGTTCCCCTGTCTTGCGGTGGGAGGTTATTTTTATCTGGGCACAGCCATCCCTCTTCCCACACAGACTTCTCAGTCAGAGTGACCATACATACAGTAGACTACAGAGAGATATTCCACTACACCTTCATGTGCTGTACACATCTTCTCCTCTATATTCAACAAGAAAAAACAAGTGAAACAACATCTGTTCTTCACAGACATTCACTTCCATCCTGCCATTTTCTGTGAAAGCACCATAAGATGTTATTACCACTTATAGTTAGTCACAACACATAATTCATTATAAGCGTTTTATAATGCATTACAGAGCACATGGTACATGATACACATATGTGCAGTGCCTTCAGAAAGTACTCATACCCCTGACGTATACCACATTTTGTTGTGTTACAGCCGGAATTCAAAATTGATTATTTTTTTTACTTTTTTTTCTCTCACCCATCTACACACAATACCATAATGACAAAGTGCAAACATGTTTTTAGAAATGTTTGCAAATTAATTGAAAATTATATACAGAAATATCTAATTTACATAAATGTTCACCACCGAGTCAATACTTTGTAGAAGCACCTTTGGCAGGGAGTATTTCTGGGTAAGTTTATGAGATTTCCACACCTGTTTTGTCAATTATTATTTTAAAAAATTATTCAAGTGCTGTTAAATTGGTTGTTGATCATTGCTTGACAACCCTTTTCAGTTCTTGCCATAGATTTTCAAGTAATTTTAAATCAAAACTGTAACTAGACCACTCATGAACATTCACTCTCTTGGTAAGCAACTCCAGCATAGATTTGTGTTTTGGGTTATTGTCTAGCTGAAAGGTGAATTCATCTCCCAGTGTCTGGTGGAAAGCAGACTGAACCAGGTTGTCCTCTAGGATTCTGGAATATTTTTTATTCTGTACTAGCTTCCTTCTTTTCACTCTGTCAATTAGGTTAGTATTGTGGAGTAACTACAATGTTGTTGATCCATCCTAAGTTTTCTCCTATCACAGCCATTAAACTCTGTAACTGTTTTAAAGTCACCATTGGCCTCATGGTGAAACCCCTGAGCGGTTTCCTTCCTCTCCGGCAACTGAGTTAGAAAGGACGCCTGTATCTATGTAGTGACTGGGTGTATTGATACACCATCCAAAGTGTAATTAATAACTTCACCATGCTCAAAGGGATATTCAATGTCTGCTTTTTTTTACCCATCTACCAATAGGTGCCCTTCTTTGTGAGGCATTGGAAAACCATCCTGGTCTTTGTGGTTGAATCTGTGTTTGAAATTCACTGCTCGTGGGATGGAAACCGTCGTAATTATGAGACCAAGGCGCAGCGTGAGTAGAGTTCCACATAATTTTTATAAACCAAAACTCACTGAACAAAAACAACAACCAAACGAAACGTGAAGCTACTGTTGTGCACTCAGGCAACTAAATTTTAGACAAGATCCCACAACACAAATGAGGAAAATGGCTACCTAAATATGATCCCCAATCAAAGACAACGATAAACAGCTGTCTCTGTTTATCGGGCCAACAAAGACATACAAAAACCCCTAGACATACAAAAACCCTAGACATACAAAAACTAGAGTACCCACTCTAGTCACACCCTGACCTAACCAAAATATATAGAAAAACAGAGATATCTAAGGTCAGGGCGTGACAGCTCGACTGAGGGACCTAACACATAATTGTATGTGTGGAGGAACAGAGGTAGTCATTCAAAAAATCATGTTAAACAT
This sequence comes from Oncorhynchus mykiss, assembly GCF_013265735.2. Taxonomy (NCBI): domain Eukaryota; kingdom Metazoa; phylum Chordata; class Actinopteri; order Salmoniformes; family Salmonidae; genus Oncorhynchus; species Oncorhynchus mykiss. Next base: position 64,937,522 of record NC_048575.1, on the reverse strand, counting down.
TTTTATTGCACAGTCCATGTAACTTATTATGTGACTTGTTAAGCAGATTTTTACTCATGGACTTATTTAGGTTTGCCATAACCAAGGGGTTGAATACTTATTGACTCAAGACATTTCAGCATTTCATTTTTTATTAATTTGTAATCATTTCAAAAACATAATTCCACTTTGACATGATGGGGTATTGTGTGTATTCCAGTGACCAAAAATCGCAATGGAATCCATTTTAAATTCAGCCTCTAACACAACAAAATGTGGAAAAAGTCAAAGGGTATGAAAACTTTCTGAAGGCACTCTATATACTTCATACAAAGTGTTACCAAAGCATTCTTGAGCTAGTCCCATGGGAAAACTATGTGTTGTTCAAATCGTCCACTCCTAAAGGTTGCCTCCTGACGTGTAAACTGCTATTTGCCCTCTCAGTTTCACATGTACAAAGCAAAAAAAGCCTATCTCAGATCCCATTCCCCACATTCCTGCTGAATGCGTGTCAGGTCAAACCAATCCTGTTGAGATTAGTGGTGTGATGTGGCCGGAGAGAGACACACCTCAACTCAACTTCAGTGACATTTAACAAGTCATGGCGAATGTTTAACACAGCATATTCCTATTGAGCTTGAGCCATATACTGTTTAAACCATATACAGGGGTGTTTTTCGAAATACCGACGGTATGATTTTCAATATAGTGGAGCTGTGAGGGTGCTTGCTATGAGGGTGCTAAGTATAACTATAAGAAATCTAAGATGAGAAAAATAAGTTATATCCAGCTCAGAGCTCCAGCTATGCATTTGGTTTGCTAACTTGCTAGCTAAGTGGTTAGATGTCAAGATCAAGCTTCTTGGTTACAGCAGAGACATTGAATTCCCTCCTGGATCAAGATCCCTGTTGCCTTTTTTCCATCTTCGCAATAGCGTCCCTTGTGTGCACATTCGGTTTTACCATATACCCCGGTATGGTACTGAAACGGTATGACGGTATGGAAATCTGGATACCACCCAACCGTAATTCCTATAACACTAGCCTGGTTTAGTCCATGTTACCAACAACACTCTCTTAGTTCTCTCTCTCTCTGTCTCTTAGATAGAGAATGCAGGACATGAATCAATAATGCCTCAGCCCACAACATCACAATGCCCTAACAGAGAATACACCCGAGCAATTAATTTGTCATTCAAATGTAGCTAGTGTTGACTTATTTACAGCTGAGGAGCTATAGCTAGTGTTGACTTATTTACAGCTGAGGAGCTGTAGCTAGTGTTGGACTTATTTACAGCTGAGGAGCTATAGCTAGTGTTGACTTATTTACAGCTGAGGAGCTATAGCTAGTGTTGACTTATTTACAGCTGAGGAGCTGTAGCTAGTGTTGGACTTATTTACAGCTGAGGAGCTGTAGCTAGTGTTGGTCTGTAGAACTCACCAGTGTTGTATAATACGGGTGTGACGTTTCAACAGAATTGAGATTGTTAAAACCATTTAAAAAATGTACATCACAGTGCAGTTATTACAAAACTACCATTAACAGGTTCCGATCATCATCATAAAGGAAACATTTAAATTAAACAAATACCTAACGCTGCAATGCTGTAAGTAGGAGGAGATATGCATCTTTCAAATCATTTGCCAAGAATGTAAAGCGCTCTGCCTGTCATCATCGTTAAAAGTTGGGAAAATGGCAGAGTGAGACAGGGAAGTCCTGCATGGCATTACTTTGAGAAGTTAAATGAGAAGGTGATCAAATACAAACTTGTGAGGTTGAATTGAGCTACAGTGGCAGTGCAGGTGCAATGCTGAAAGACGCACTGTGACACACACCCCATTGTTGGCAGCAGCGCGATAAGGGTCGGAGTGAGAAAATCACAGCACCTGATTGCAGAAATGATTGCAGTTGAAATGCAGCCATTGTCAATGGAAGAGGATGTCGGCTTCAATACCCTAATGGTATATCTAGAACCAGACTACAAGACGCCATGTCGAAAAACCGTGAAGGCCCTGATGGAGAAATTGTACAATGATTGCTCTGTAAGGACAAAGTTCAAACTCTGAAAATGGCCTTTGTGGCATCGATAGGAGTCAGAAACTACAAAGTGTAAATAAATAGGAAAATTTGTCATGAAGTCAGTCTGGTCTAAAACAGAATTTAGAACCTCCGTGCATCACAACAGGTAAATGAAGGTTGGGTTTTGATTTGAAGATGTCCATTTGCCCTCTAACTTGGGGTGAACAGCTGCTGTGATTGCTCTCTATCCAATAGCATAGACAATTAGACAGGCCTGCCAATCAGCTCTGACTTTGTTTACATAAGACAATATGTCAAGCATTTTTGAACTTGAGAAATACTGCACCAAACACCTTAGTTAGATGTAAAATTGCACAACTAAAACATGCTCAGCAAAAACGTCAAAACGATTTACCTATCTCAGATTAATTCTGGGGTTTTTGAGAAAATTAAATAGGCTTCTGCGTCTACAGTGTCTCATGGGGGACAAACATCATTAACCAAACGCGGAATCGTTTAGGAAACACAACTCCAAGACTGAATTTTAGTTTCTTCTAATGAGCAACAGAAAAACAAATGTGCCAAACAGCATGTTCAGTGGCTCTTTAACAACAGGATGATTATGGACGACTATGAACACGCTGTCATGCATCACTGCAACGAGCCATCACATTGATGAGAAGTGGGGCATTAAGGACGTACTGACAACTGAGAACACGGAAGAGAGGCACACAACAGAGAACCTAAAATGGCATTAATACCATCGTTGCTGAGTGGGTGGAGGACAGCAGTAAGGTGAGCGCTGTCTGGTAGGGTTTCCACTAGTTACCACAGCCACAAACTCAAATTTGTTTAATCTTTTTGGTCTTAATTTTAGGCATAAGGTTGGCAGTGTGGTTAAGGTTAGGTTTCAATTGTGAAATCATTAAAAATACTAATGTTTAAACAATCAAAAAAAGGGCAGTCTACACGTTACATTTTTTTCTCCACTTGTCACATCCCTACTGTATAATACCGTAGTAGGTACATAGTATCGGTCTACAGTAACTTACCTCTGTTGATTCTTGATGTACAGTAGGCACTATGGTCTCTGGAACTCACCTGTGATGAGCTCGCGGACCTCCATGTCGTTGGTCTTCCTCAGCAGGCGGACAAGGGCGGGGATACCGTCACAGTTCTTGATGGCCACCTTGTTGTCGTGGTCCTTGCCGTAGGAGATGTTTCTCAGGGCTCCGCAGGCCTTGCGGTGGACCTCAGCCTTGGGATGGTCCAGCAGGCTTGCCAGCACCGGGATCCCCTTCAGCTGGCGCACATCTTTCTTGATCTTGTCGTTTTCGTAGCACAGGTGCTGCAGATACGCGGCGGCGTTAGACTTGACCGGGTCGATGGGGTGGCCCAGCATGGCTATGACCTCTTGCAGATCGGGGTCACGCCAACGCGGGTCCTTGCGGATGCTGTCGATGGAGGGCGAGCGGCGGCCAGCCAGGCGGTCCAGGCTGGCCATGCTTCCCCTCTCGGGCTGGGCCAGGGGGGCCGGGTACATGCCATGGATGTAGGGGTGTCGCTCGTCAATCATCTCCGCCTCGATGGGATCCTCGTAACCCCTATAATGAAGAGAGGGAAAAGGGGGGGGGTACGTTTGAGGAAAGATCATGTAACATAGTTCAGAGCATTTCATATATCTCTGTGAGGAGTTGTAGTTGTATGTTTTCAGTACATTTTCAGGACATTGGGATACAATTTAGTCTACGACTGCAAGGTTAACACCATCAATACTACTTCTACTACTACTAAAACAGATAGAGAGAGCATTTATTGGGATTTGTATAATAGAGGGATTTCAGGAGAAAGAGAAGGGGGGGATAAGAGTTGAGAAAGGCAAAGTGAGGTGAGAGTGATTGACTGATGGAGGGGAAAAGGAGATAGACACAGGGGTGAAGGAGCGGTGAAAAGACAGGAGCGAGAGAGGAAAAAAGAGGACAAAGACGGAGATGGGGGACAAACAAGGCTGGTCTGTTATTAACAGCTCTGTCAGAGGGCCGCTCCCATCGATAAGCGAAACAGGGGCCACTTCCATATTAACCGTCTCTGTCGGCTCACAGCGATGTTCTCTTTTACCTTTTTTAATAATGATGGGGGAGCTGGTGTTAGTGTTGGGTGAGGAGGAGGAGAGGGAGAGAGAGAAACATAGTGATAGTAGAGACAGAAAGAGCCAGGGAGAAGAGGAAAGGCGATTGAAAGAGGGAGAGAGAGAAAAAGAAAGAGGGAGCGAGTGAAAGAAAAACAGACATTCAGAAATAAAGAATTTAATTTGAAACAGCAAGCCAGACAAAATTAAATGGGGCTATTTATATAATAAATATGAATTTGGAGAGCAGAAATGATTAAATATTAAAGCATTAGACCACTCACTAAAGGCTTCAGTCACACAAAAGTTACACTTGAATCTGAACTGGTTCTCTAGCAGATTAGTAAGAATGTCTCAGCTAGGGTTGTTACGATGATCACATTACCGCTACACCGGCGGTCACGAGTCATGATGGCAGTCAAATTCCATGTGACTGTTTAGTCACATTAATTAGGCTTCTCTAAGCTCTGATGCTGCTGATGGTCATTAGTAGCATACCAAACTTGCTAACTATCTGGTACTCAGCACTCTATTGTCCCTCTAATCACTCTGACATCAATGCGAATGTAATCGAAAATCTAATCAATCTCTTAATGAGAGCCCATGAGCTCAAGTAGCGCAACATTTCTTTATGCTATGCAATTGAGGCCTCTATTAAAAAGAGGAGGATCCCATCAGCTTCCTATAGGCTAGGCCTACTATATTTATTTATCAACTTTCCTAATATTAAGCACATTGCTTCTCTTTACAACAGGATTATAGCTTACCTGACTGGCATGAAAATGAACCACGGGAAAAGCGTCCTCCAATCACTATTTAAGTACATAGATGACATGTATTTTTTTCCCCTGGACTGTTTAACCTGGAAGCCAGCCGAACCAATGTGTCGGAGGAAACACTGTTCAACTGATGACCAAAGTCAGCCTGCAGGCGCCCGGTCCGCCACAAGGAGTTGCTAGAGCACGATGAGCCAAGTAAAGCCCCCGGCGGCCAAACCCTCCCCTAACCTGGACGACACAGGGACAATTGTGCGCCTCCCTATGGTACTCCCAGTCACGACCTGTTGTGACACAGCCGCTGTGCTACTTGCTAGGTCCAGTCTTAAAGTTTGTATCACAACTAAAGTGGCCAAATAACTTCTTAAAATGAAGCACATTAATCAGCTTTACAAGGGGTGTAGAGTCTAACTGGCATACATACGCAGCACGTTTCAAGTTTGGAGAAGATAAGTTTCGCCATAGAAATGCACTTTGAGAATGGTGTTTTCCCGCTAATGGAACATTTGCGCTTATAGCTTACTGCCCGTGTCTGCCCATCTTGTTGGCTGATGAAAAGTAAATATGGAAAGTTTTTCCAATATCTACAATATGCAGCTTGGAATTGGATAAGGACGCGCACAGTTGCATCCCCGATGTGTCTGTCTTCACTTCTAGCCTGTGAGAAAGACCCGCGTGACGGAGAGCCATGTGAGTTAGAGGCGCTTTGGAGCATGCAGCCAGGCGAAGGGAATTATAATGATTATTTTCAGCCCAAGGGCACAACGGCCACTGGCCGCAAAAGGCATGGATTTTTTTAGAGGGCATTACAGCCCCAGAATGGTGATGCCGCCAGGAAATTCACGGCATTATGAAGTGCTTGTCAAATTGTGAATGAGAGACTGATGAAGTGTGTACAGCCTGCGCAAAAAAACAAAGCAGAGCTCATGCCTTTAATGCAACTTTTTTCAAATCATCATTAGAGTGTATTGGAATCAGTTTGCCCCGAAACAAAGAGTAGTAGATACAGCTCCTACAGAGCTGGAACCGTTCATTTACTTCTCCAGACAAAAAGGGCTCCATTGCAAAACTCATCTGGGACTAAATTCGTTAGCTTGATTTCTAGCAGCTTAGCTAGCAGCTGGTTAGCGGCTCTGTCAAGCAGGCTTCAACCTGTCTGTTAAGCGGGATTCCGAGACAAGAAATAACAGTCCAAGCTGTTAAAAGCTAACCGTGTCACGGAATCCATGTAAAAACAAGTTCAGTATTTATTTCTCTTTTTTTGTAAAAAACAACAAACCGAGTGTTTCCAGCATACAGTGTTCAGCTGCACACTCCCTGTGGCCAGGAGAGGAGAGGCAGCAGTAGAGAGAGAACCCAACCATACCCACAGGGAGGTTTCTGACCCAACACTGCCTCACCAAAGACTATGCTAATGCCCTGCCTGTCCTGGCTGCCTCCCTAAGACTGGGCCCAGGTTAGCTTAGTGCCAGAGCCATTAAGGGAGATGTATTCCATTTATATATACAGTATGATGGTGCTAAGCAGTTAGCTCTTCTGTGGTGAAGTGGGTCCCGAGGTAGGCCTACACGTCCCAGATGAGAGCCCCTCTATTCCACACAATCCCCTCCAGTCTCTCCCCTGTCTCCAGGCCCCTCCAGTAACCTTCCTCCCTAGCCCTCGTTGGTCTGTGATCAACACAATGCTCTCTGCTCATCAATTCTCAAGGAGGACTCATTGAAGGGGGAAAAAAGTGGAACTCTTCATTTCCATCTCAGAGTGGTGGAGGAGGAGGCGATCTCACGACTGACAGATCATTAGGGTTCTGAAGAATACTGTAGCCATGTTTCCCAACCCTGGTGCTCCAGTACCACCAACAGTACACATGTTTATTGTAACCCTGGTGCTCCAGTACCACCAACAGTACACATGTTTATTGTAACCCTGGTGCTCCAGTACCACCAACAGTACACATGTTTATTGTAACCCTGGTGCTCCAGTACCACCAACAGTACACCTGTTTATTGTAACCCTGGTGCTCCAGTACCACCAACAGTACACATGTTTATTGTAACCCTGGTGCTCCAGTATCCCCAACAGTACACCTGTTTATTGTAACCCTGGTGCTCCAGTAGCCCCAACAGTGCACATGTTTATTGTAACCCTGGTGCTCCAGTACCACCAACAGTACACATGTTTATTGTAACGCTGGTGCTCCAGTATCCCCAACAGTACACATGTTTATTGTAACCCTGGTGCTCCAGTACCACCAACAGTACACGTTTATAGTAATCCTGGTGCTCCAGTACCACCAACAGTACACATATTTTTTGTAATCCTGGTGCTCCAGTACCACCAACAGTACACATGTTTATTGTAACCCTGGTGCTCCAGTACCACCAACAGTACACATGTTTATTGTAACCCTGGTGCTCCAGTATCCCCAACAGTACACATGTTTATTGTAACCCTGGTGCTCCAGTATCCCCAACAGTACACATGTTTATTGTAACCCTGGTGCTCCAGTATCCCCAACAGTACACGTTTATTGTAACCCTGGTGCTCCAGTATCCCCAACAGTACACATGTTTATTGTTACCCTGGTGCTCTAGTATCCCCAACAGTACACATGTTTATTGTTACCCTGGTGCTCTAGTATCCCCAACAGTACACATGTTTATTGTTACCCTGGTGCTCTAGTATCCCCAACAGTACACATGTTTATTGTAATCCTGGTGCTCCAGTACCACCAACAGTACACATGTTTTAAGTATGTGTACTGTTGGGGGTACTGGAGGACCAGGGCTGGGAAATACTGCTGTAGCCAGGTATATCTAGATACTGAGGGGGTTAACATGACTTTCTTTGTTATCCATAAGTATTCATGGTGTTTTGAGAAACAAAAGATACATCCTAATGATTTTACTTGTTCCACACACTTAAGGGTAAGATAGTAACAGACAGAGGAAAATAACCATCGTCACACAACGTCACCATAATGGAACTATCCCAAGGGGGTTCCCTGTGTTTGGGGTAGGAACGATACTATGATACTAAGTTTAATTCCGCTAGCTCTGTTCTCTACTCTCCACTCTGACGTCTTTTCATCAGGAAAACAGGAGAGCTAGAGACAGGAAATGGGGCAGGGGAATCTAATTAGTGTTGCACACTATGCGCCACCCACTGTAGCCTCCCCTCCACCCCACCACCCAGAGAGGCTTGTTTATCATACTTCCATAACTGGCCAGTCATCTATGATGTACGGTGCAACAAAAAGGGGCGACAGCCCTAACTGAGTGCTGGTGGTTATGGAGCTAGCTCCAGCATTTACTTGAATTTTAATGATTTTTATGTTAATTATATCCTTTAAATTTCTCCCGGCTGCCCTAGTGCACGTTGCGAGGGGAGAATCTCATCATGGTATTGCTGTGTCTGGGGCACATTACTTTGTGGGTTTAAATGAGCCCCTCGGTAGCATATCAGCTTTTATGGCAACACGTTTTACATTTTACCACCAGTGAAATCAATACATGATGAACTGGGAGAAAAAGCTCCTACCCAAGCAGCAATGTAACTAGACACTAAATCCTTATATATTCAGTAGGCCGGGGTTGAGCTGATATTAAAGATAAAGTAAACCAACACCACAGGGAAGACAAGACCAGGGTCTGGAGAGACAAGCAGCTAAACACAAGACCAGGTCTGGAGAGACAAGCAGCTAAACACAAGACCAGGGTCTGGAGAGACAAGCAGCTAAACACAAGACCAGGGTCTGGAGAGACAAGCAGCTAAACACAAGACCAGGGTCTGGAGAGACAAGCAGCTAAACACAAGACCAGGGTCTGGAGAGACAAGCAGCTAAACACAAGACCAGGGTCTGGAGAGACAAGCAGCTAAACACAAGACCAGGGTCTGGAGAGACAAGCAGCTAAACACAAGACCAGGGTCTGGAGAGACAAGCAGCTAAACACAAGGCCAGGGTCTGAAGAGACAAGCCACTAAACACAAGGCCAGGGTCTGGAGAGACAAGCAGCTAAACACAAGACCAGGGTCTGGAGAGACAAGCAGCTAAACACAAGGCCAGAGTCTGGAGAGACAAGCAGCTAAACACAAGACCAGGGTCTGGAGAGACAAGCAGCTAAACACAAGGCCAGGGTCTGGAGAGACAACCAGCTAAACACAAGGACAGGGTCTGGAGAGACAAGCAGCTAAACACAAGACCAGGGTCTGGAGAGACAAGCAGCTAAACACAAGACCAGGGTCTGGTTAGACAAGCAGCTAAACACAAGGCCAAGGTCTGGAGAGACAAGCAGCTAAACACAAGGCCAGGGTCTGGAGAGACAAGCAGCTAAACACAAGACCAGGGTCTGGAGAGACAAGCAGCTAAACACAAGGCCAAGGTCTGGAGAGACAAGCAGCTAAACACAAGGCCAGGGTCTGGAGAGACAAGCAGCTAAACACAAGACCAGGGTTTGGAGAGACAAGCAGCTAAACACAAGGCCAGGGTCTGGAGAGACAAGCAGCTGCATTGAAATGTGAGCCACAAGCAGACTAAGCTGAAAGACACCAAATGCCAAGAAAAGTCTATGTTTCTAAGGCATTAGTGTGGTTTTGGTCTTGTGGTACGAGGTTAGGTTTAGTTATCATGGCCTAATTGCAAGGGTAGCCTTGATCAGACAGCTTCTGAAATAGTTGTCTCCTTCTTCAGCTTCAAAAATGACCTTACTGCTACTTCCTTGAAGGGTGTTGGTTGAGGACATCTCAATGGAATGGTATAGTCCAGTCTACCTTCACCACCTCCTTTTTCTCACAGAATGGTTCCTTCCAGTCTAAGGAATGTACAGTGGAACCATTCCAGGAACCAGGAGGGTTGAGGGTGGACTGGAACGTGAAGCACCACAAACCTCAAGCTCTGCCTTCAGCCCTGGTAATGAGGAAGGCCCCAGAGCTAGGAGCTCTGCTCTGATTAAGCCCCAGTCATTAAGGCTAGGCTGGAACAGGCCTGCCTGCTACAGTGAGGTTTTGGTCTGGAGAGCCTCTCAGCTAGCCTGGCTAAACCAGTCTGAGCCCTGTGCTCACCATTGAGAGAAGCATTCAGTCTAGTTGAACCAGGCTAACCATAGCTGCATGATAGATGGAAAAAGGCTGTGAGTGAGTAGAGGTTATACAGTACCAAGCATTCCTTTGTGAACATCCTGTCTGTCTGGTCTAACCACACATTCATAAATACAGTTGGGGGATTCAAATGCTAACAGAAATAGAAGATGACGAGCCAAATCAACACTGCTGTGAATAAACCTCAGAAACAGAGAGTTATAGAGGGCATTACCAAATGATGTCTTCATTGCTATCAGATACATGCGCATACATCAACCGTCACACTCTTACACACACTGAGAATCAGTGTACAGTTGGGGTTGAACTGGAACTCATTTAAGATACACCTGATGCCGGGGTTGGTAAACGGGGTGCGGGCTGAGTGATGGGAATGTCAGCATTTGCATTTAAATTGGCACCATTGTGTTGATATAGGTGGGGTTTAATCACAGGATGTGAAAGGCCCTTGCCGCCTCAAAGCTACAGCTACCGCCGGCACCGCCGTCAGGCATAATGCTCACAGGATGATTACAGAAGCAGCTCACACTCATGTTAATGGAGCTGCTAAAGTGAGTGAGTGCGATAGAGAGAGAAAGGAGAGAGAGTGTGTAGGAGTGACAGCCAGCACAGTGAAAAAGGCTTCAGGGACATCCGTCTTATTCTTTCCCTGTCATCTTCTGTCAATTATGTAGATCAAATCTCTATTCCTGTGGTCTCTGACCCTCTCCAATCCCTAAGGAGACAAACCTCAAAGGATTAGCAGTGGAGACATATTGTGTTCATCTCTGTTTGGAGGAACATTTCCACATGATTATGAGGTCAGTGACTATCCAGTATACACACATGTGAGCAATAAGTGATTTCTGATTCACAAGAGGCATGGCTACAAAACATCAGAAACATGCTCCTGTTGTATTCTAACTGCTTATGCTCTCATTATCTGTTTGTTTCTTACTTCAATGAAAAGAAACATTGAAGAAACACTGTTCAGAACTTAGTTTCCCCATCATTGGGCAACTTCTTGTGACAAACTTCTAATAAGACAGAAGAAAGATATCTGTCTCATGCTAAAAGCTATGCACTTCTAGTCTTGGCAGGCTCTCAGCGGAGTACGGGTCTCTCTCTCTCTCTCTCTCTCTCTCGCTCATGTGACATGTCCCCTCTCCATTAAG